>NW_006921627.1:8623748-8640887 GCF_000298275.1 Orycteropus afer afer
CCACTCCTTGGAAGGAAGGTTGGGCAATCTACTTCCATAGTGATACTGCCTCAGAAACCCAAGGAGGGGTCGCTATGAGTGGGATCCGACTTGACAGCCGTGAGTTAATCTCTAAAATACTGCAGCCACACACAGTTTTGCCTGGATCCTGTGGCCCCATCCTTTCTTGGATGGGAGAACTCATCCAAGCAGCAACTCATCAAATTGTAATAGAAGGACTTAGGGACAGAGGAGAACAGGTTGAAGGAAAAAGAATGATGTGCCTGAGCTGGAAATTTTGTGAACCACTTGTCTTTCTTTCTCAAAGAGGGAAGCTGAATAAAAATAAGCTGGTATCTAATTTGGTCCAAGTATTCCTAGCTCGTTCTCCCCACCCTTGCCTTATGGCTTCCCAGGCGGGTGGTTACCCGTGGTCTGTAATGAGCCTGTAATGGGCCAATAATGCTATAGTAAGCAGCCCTGGTGGTGTAGTGGTTAAGTGCTCAGTTGCTAATGCAAAAGTCAGGAGTTCGAAACCCACTCACTAGCCACTTCATAGATGAAAGATGTAGCAGTCTGCTTCTGTAAAGTTTACAGCCTTGGAAACCCTATGGGACAGTTCAACTCTGTCCTATTATAGAGTCACTTCATGTTGGAATCAACTCAATGACATAAAAACAATGCTAAAGTAATTAGTGCCACAGGGGCTTTGTGGAGTGATGGCAAAGGGCAGACAGGATGCTTGGACTTCAGGGTACTGAGCCTGCAGCAAGGCATGATTAAACTGAGTGTGCAAAGGTGAGTGTTATATGGGTATGCCAGTGATAATTACCATTTCTTTCCCCTTTACAGTCCCTGGGTGATGCAAACAGTTAACACACTTGGCTGCTAATCAAAAGGCTACAGGTTCAAGTCCCCCATCTACCCAGAGGCATCTTGGGAGAAAGAGAAAGGCCCGGTGATCTACCTCCAAAAACCAGCCATCGAAAACCCCGTGGAGCACAGTTCTACTCTGATACACAGGGGCCAGCAGGAATGGAATTGACTCACTAGCAACTCGGTTAGCCGATTTCCCTTTATAGTAGGATTCCATTAAGAGAACAAAACCCCTTCATCTTTTAGCCCTGCTTGAGCCCAAGCCCCCAAGCATCCCAACGGGCTGCAACTGCACTCACTGTAGGGATTCTCCTCGTGGGTCCCGCGGATCCTGCCGTCTGGGGGAACCTGGAGGTGAAAGCCGATGCCTACATTGCAGTAGAGCCTTCGTTGCCTCTTGATCCCCACCAAATAGCCGCTTTCCCAATTCACTCCGGCAATATCTCCAGCTAGCCCAGCGCGAGACCGGGACAGCAGCGTGCCCCAGCCCCTTGAGTCCAGCAGCGTACTGTTGGCGCGGGTGCCCGCAGGCGAGGGCACCACCATGCCCACTAGGACACCTAGGAAGACGAGAGCCTGCAGCGTGCCCTGAAGACGTCCTGCTCCCCGGGACATAGTGATGAACAGCCTCTGTCCCAGGGCCATCCACCTTGCCTCTCAGGCACGTGGTCAGAATTAATGGCCCTAAAAATACCGCCCTTCTTGTTTTTCTCCCCTCGGCATGGCGGCAGGGGCTTATTTTTGGAAGGCAGATGAAGGCTGCTGACATGAAACCAAAGCCTGCTTCGGGCACTCGGGTCGGGAGCAGAGGGACCCAGGCTGAGTGGAGGCTGGTAGGGACCATGGCTTGGGGACACTCACTCGCCCTCTTGCTCTGTCCTGAGTTGATTATATTTGATTTGACCTATCTTTATAGTTCAGGAGCCCAGCCCTCCCCTCCACCCATCATCACCCTGACGTCAACTGGCCCAGCTCGCTGATCCAGGCCTGTAACATTAACCTGCTCTTGGGCCTGGCTGCCTCCCCAGACCCCCAACACCCTCTCCACTCCCCAGGGATTCTGGGAGCCACTGTCATTCCAACTATGGGGCAGGAATGAAGTAAGCTGGGAGCATCTCTGGGGGGGGGGATCTGGCGAGGGGCCAAGAGGAAGAGGGAGGCGAGAGGCCACCCAGGACCCAAATTGGGCAGAGGTTTTGGCCTGGCAGAGCTGGCTTCCTTATTTAGAGGGGAAAGGGTAAAGACAGGGATGGGGAAAGGCTTGGTGGCGGGTGATGTGTGCCGTTTACAAGTTACATCTGAGGCTTTCATGGAAAGAGCACATGGCTGAGGGCAAGAAGGACTCAGAGGGCACTGAAAGTCTATAACCTGGGCTTATCCTTGGTATCTGACCATTATTATTCCCATTTTACAGATGAAGAAGCCAAAGTTTGAAGAAATTAAGTGATTTGCCTGAGTTACCATAGCTAATAAATGGCAAAGCCAGAACTTAAAAAGTGTGCCTGAGTCCAAAGCTCAAAGCCTATTAACTTCTGTGTGATATTTCCAGGCTGCCTCAGAAAGCCTATTTAACTCACAGTGTACCATCAATGCACATAGTATCATTTTGATAGCACAAAACAATTGATTTGTTCAAAAAACATTTGTTGAATGCCTTTGATGTACATGGGAATTTCTGCATTTGTAGGTCATATATGCTAGAGTGATAACAGTTAGAATCTAGTAAAAAATATTTCTGCTAAGTAGTTATCTCCACATCTAATTTTCTTTGCCCAGATTACTTTTAAATATATCACATGTCTAACTGAAGTAAAAAACCTTTAAAATTAATAAGCCACCTGCAAATTGCTATGCAAATATAAGGTAGAAGCAGCTGTGTTTCTGGGAGTGAAGTTGACAAGGGTCACATGGTGAATTAACTTGAGCCAGAAGTCTAGGGTTCATGTCTCTCAATCCAGGTCTTAATCTGTTGGTGGCATTTCAGCCATGACTATGCAGAGATAGGAAAGGGTGTGTATGGGAGGCTAAGGAGTGGGTTTGAACATCCTGAGCAGTGAGGATCAACCTTAATAAAAGGCTCCCTCAGTTATACTCTGCACCACATGCCTAGGGCAAGTTCCACTGCTCAGGGATTCTTCTGGGGTACCACTACCTTCTCTGGCATTATATCCCTCCTTTCTCTTAATGGAGCTCTGGTAGTGTAGTTGATAAGGTATTTGGCTATTAACCAGAAGGTCAATGGTTCAAACTCACCTTCTGCTCGGCAGAAGGAAGATGGGGCAATCTACTTCCGTAAAGATTTTAGCCTTGGAAACCCAATGGGGGTCACTATGAGTCAAAATCGACTAGAAGGCAGTGAGTTTTGTTTTGTTTTGTTTTCAGGTGTGAGGTCCCAAAATCTGGTCTGTGGCTTCTACTTGCCTTTTGGCCTTCTGTCTGGCTAGATTTTCCATTGAGCAGTGGATTTCTGTTTAGCCCTGGACATCTCTTTTAGATCCCTCAAAGCCCAGACACCCCTCTGTCATTACCGTCAGATGAAAAATGAGTGAGGAGGGGTATCTATACCTCCACTTATTATCACTGTCACCATTGGGCTCCCCCAGCTTCTCCTCCATCTGTACCTCTCCTATCACCTCCATTGTCTTCTGGCCAACCTCATCATCGCCAGCAGCACCATTTCCCACACAAATGAGAGACTATCACTTTGTGGACATAGAATAGGTCTACTGCATAATGTTTTATTGAAAATTCTTTTGAAAGAAAGAAAGGGATATTGAAGCTTCTTTCTGCAGAGTAGGAATAATCCAAAGACAAAATTGTCAACAAAAAAGATCTCCTTCAGTTTGGGTTTCCAGCTTGATTTCATACATTTAAGCTTTTATGTGTGTAAGAGCAGTGGGGACACTCTCAATGATGTTTAGTTTGGAATCATATGTTCATTAGCTTTTGCTTGTTGTATTCACTTAGGGAAGAGGCAGTCAAGAGCATATTGAATAGTAAGGAGAAGTTAATCAGCCATTAAAACTTGCCTTGGAGATATATAGACTAGGCAAATGTATAGTGACCAAAGTTTGTTAGTGGTTACCAAGGATGGAAGGGAGAGGAAAAGAGGGAGTCATTGACTAGGGGCAGTGAGTTACTGTTTATGGTGATGGGAAATTTGGCAACAATTATTGGTGAGTTGCACAACATAGTTAGTGTGATTGAAATCACTAAATTGATGGGAAAATATATGTATATATATATGTGTGTGTTATATATGTATTCATACACACACACATATATTTAGAATAATTTAAAAAACAAAGAAACTTGTCTTGAAAAATTAGAGAAGCACTTATCAGCAGAGATCAAACATTCATGGTTGGGTCTCTTCTTGGCACCATCTTAGAGGAGAGAAACTATAACAGGTTTATCAATAAACCTGTGTATCAGTAAAAATGGAAAATCTCTTTAGATTAATCTTATCTCAAATTCCTCTCTGCAGAAGTTGTAGTTGGTGTCTTATAAAGCAGTGGACTTTGGAATAAAGGAGACCTGAATTTGAATCTCAACTCTACCACTTTTTAGCTGTGTGACCTTGGGAAAGTTTTGAACCTCTCTGAGCCTTATTTTCTTTTCATCTGCAAAATGAGATCATTACTTCACAGGATTGTTGTTAGTGATAATGTATGCAAAGGGCCCAGTGCAAGAGCATGATACAGTCCTTCCTCAGTTCTTTCTCTGAAACACACTGAAGATCTGTTACCCAATTAAAGGAGGACAGACCCAAAGTGAGAATGGCCATCTCTCATTTCATGGGGTGGGAGAGACACGTGGGCTTCCAGCACCTAAATGCCGTCCAGCAGAGCATATGTTGTGATGGCTGTTAACATATGCAGAAGCAGGCAGTCCAGATTCCTAAAATATTCTGAAAACCAGTAATAGCCTTGGTGTTGTCCCCTGTTAAATATAAAACTTAAGTAATTCATTCTATTAAAAAGCCTGTGTCTTATTTTTATCAGGTGATGTGATGAGGCCCTGTTCTAAACGCTCCTCCTGTGCTCATCTCTATAGCAACGCCACTGTGCTCATATATCCATATATTTTTCCTGAAGGCTAATTAACTTGACAACTGCTGGGCCTTCTTGGTTTACCAGATTTGCACTTGACCCTTTCCTTGGGGCTTAGGGACCCCTACGGATGTGAAGTGATAGAGAAAAGAGTAACAGGTGGAAGAGGCCTCTCTATGGACCCCTCTTTCAAATAGTTGCCCAGCAGCCTTTGGGGGTTGTCAATCACTCTCTCTGCATAAGCCAAGATTTAGTGTGGGTGGGTGGGAAAAATGTTAATGTCTGTCTCTTTCCACAACAGTGTTCCTGTCCTTGAGTGGGATATCATGGAGAATGGATTGGTCACATTTAGCAGTGATTAAAGCATTTAGCTGATAACCAAAAGATCAGTGGTTGGAACCCACCAGCCATTTGAAGAGAGAAAGATGAGCCAGTCTGCTTCATAAAGACTTACAGCCTGGGAATCTTGTGGGGCAGTTCTACTCTGTCCTATAGGGTCACTATTATGAGCCAGGATTGATGCCATGGCCGTGGGTTTGCTTTTGGTTTTAGCTACACCTACCTTTCATATAGGAGCTCAGGTAGCACAGTGCCTAAGGCACTTGACTGCTAACCAGAAGGCTGACAGTTCAAACCCACCAGCCACTCCTCAGAAGGAAGGTTGAGCAATCTATTTCCGTAGTGATATCGCCTTGGAAACCCAAGAAGGGGTTGCTATGAGTTGGGTCCTACTCAACGGCACATAACAACAACAACAACACCTTTCATATCATCCACATGGTGGAACTACCTCTGTCACAACCAGATGGGTCTATGACTCTTGTTTATTCCATAATGAAGTTCAAAGCACATCAGGAGTAACCATAGAGAATGCTATAAAGCTCAGAAGAGCCATGTAGGTATAGATTGTGAAAAAGTGTTTTTTAGACTTTCTACTCTGGGTTTTGAAAAAATAACACTTCCCTTTTTCTATAGAGATAATTTGGAGTCTGTGGGGAGTGCAAACGGTTAATACACTTGGCTATTAACTGAAAGGTTGGTGATTTGAGTCTACTTAGAGGCACCTAGAAAGACGGGCTTGGTGATCTACTTCTGAAAAACCAGCCATTGAAAACCCTGTGGAGCACAGATCTACTCTGACACACACGAGGTTGACATGAGTTGAAATTGACTCAGTGGCAACTTGTTTGGCTTTTTTAATAGATAATTTGGAAAATACAGAAAATTATAAGATAGAAAATAAAATGGCTGATTGTATTTAATGTCTTTATACTTTTTTCTCAAGGTTTTTCTTTGAGCTCCCTTGAGACAAGGATTTTGACTTCTCAGTTTTTCTCAGACAGGTCTTTATGCATCTATCCCTGTTTTTTAATGATAAAGGATGCTCATGGGACTTAATTAGTATGAGATGAGTGTGTGAAGAAGTAAAGGAAGAGGAAAGACCCCTGTCCTAGATTTGGTATTCACGAAACTTAGTAGAAGTGGAAGGATTCAAGAGAAAAAGTTTCAACCAGAACAAAGGATTTCAGATTAGATTTCTCCAGGGAAGAGTCAGATATCATCTGACTAGCTGATCTGTGAATGAACCCATACGCTGTACTTTCCTAACTGAACTCAACTCAGTCCAAGTCTCACCCATATAAGTGAAAGCCCATTAGCAGTCATGATCCAAATTTCCCTAGTTTTGGCTTCTACAAGCTCATATAGAAAGAACTTCAATTCACTACAAATTGCCTCCTAGTTATTTCTGGAATTCCAGAGGATGGCTCACATGTGTTTGTGAACACTGACTGCTCCTATCTGGGACCGCTGCTGGTTAACTGTGAACCACCGTGTCCAGTTCTTCCACCATGTGCTAGGCAGCTGATGGTTTTACCTTTCTCACTCTGAAGCCCTCAAGAAGCCAAAGCTGCTTTATGTTCTGTTTCAAAGCCAGGAAGAATGCCGACACCCCCTTCTTTGTATTATACTACTTATGGGAATACCTGACCAGTACTACCTGTGCCTTTGTGTTTTACTCTCTTAGATTTTATTTTCAGACTTTCTATCCTGCAGAGGACTCAATCTCTGTTATGCACCAAGCTCATCAGCTTGGGTTCCCTTTTCCTCTAGGATGGATTCTTTCCCAAGAGGCTCTTGAACTCTTAGGCAAATAGATTTCTGCTGGGGTTAGGTCCATCAGTTGTCTAGATATGTCTGGAATCCTGGCAAGAGTTCAGAGTGGAAACCCCATTCCACCTTCTGCAGCCCCTACACTGGGGAAGAAGTGAGCACCTGCACTGAGTTTTGTGTCCCCATCTGAACCCTCATCTTGCTGTGTCTCTGTGTGACTTTTTATTTCTGGGTTCTCTGTCTTTGTTCCTTTTCTCTTCTACTTTGCTCATTCTTTCTCTTTCTCTCTCTTTCCCCCTCTCAGCCTTCTCTTTCATTCTCTTTCCTTACTATTTTTTAGCCATATGTATAAGCCTAAAGGGTTAGCTAACTGCCAAGGAGGCAGCACCTCAGGGCTGGCTGACTGTCATGGCTGCACATCTCAGCTGAATTTGCAAAGGGGCAGAGGAGTCGAATAACTTTCTGGAGCCTCAGAACATAAGAGATTTTGGCTCTGCTCAGGGTTTTGTGGTTTCTCAGGTTTGCCTTTCATGATCATCATCTAATAATACCTACTGCGTGCTCAGATGGGCACATACTCTGCCAGCCTTCATGCAAAGTTATGTAAAGGACTCAGCCCTTAGTGGCAGGCTCCCCAGTGTGGCATGCAAGGCCCTCCATGTCCTGACCTCTGCCAGCCTTTCCAGCTCCATCTCCTGCCTCTCCCTCTCTGAGAATTTTTGCTTCAGCAACCTCAAGTGGCCTACTGTTCCCCAGCATATACCATGCTGTTTCTGCCTCCATGTCTTTGCTCTTTGCCTGGCTGACTGCTTTCCATCTTTAAAGACCAAGCTTAAATGTCACCTCTGAAAGCAATCCCTGACAACCTTCCATCTCTCCCTAGGCTTGATTAGGTGCCTCTCCTTCTCTTGTCTCTCATTAATGTTTTGCATGTATGGCTATTGCTGCCCTTCCAGGTCATATTATAATAACCCTTGCTAAGGTACTCACTTTGACAGTCAGTTGAAGTAGCAGTGGTGCCCTATTCAACCTAGCACAGTGTCTGCCACATACTAGGGCCTATGAAATGTTTGAATAAATATTGTTGAATAAAATGCTTTGAATCCATGAGTTTTATTAGATGAATAATTCTCAATCAAGGACCAAGTCCTTTGTAATGTGAACTTTGGTGTGGGTGGGACATATTGATTTGAGAAAAGCACTTTCAATGTCATTAAAAAAAATAGTTAAATTGGAATACTGCTTCTATGATGATGGAGAAACCTATACTGGACTTATACTCACATATCACCAACAAGAAAAGTGGACAAATATAAGAAACAAATGATTTTAGATATTGGATAACAGGCAGCACAGGACTATGACTCCTGGGAGAAAGGATGCTTATAGACCCTCTGGTCACTTTTTCTTTCTGCCTGGAGGCACTTCCCAGACAACAGAGCCAGAAAGGTGAATCTAAGTAGAGCCCAGAGGTCACAGGGAGCTGAGGACGCAGAGATCAGAGTTTGGGGAGGCTAAGACAGCAAGAATTTGCAGGGATGTATACCAAAGAGAAGGAAGCTATGTAGAAAAAGAGCTCCTGAAATCTGTATAGGTTTTCTCTTGAGTCTGTTGCTGAATAGTAAGCCATTCAAATATAGGATGAAACTCCATGAGCCTAGGAAAGCGCTAATACTACCGTGGTGCTGTAAATTGGACAGTTCCCAGAGCCCACACAAAGCTGGGAGATGCTTGCACTCAGTCCAGTCATGTGGAGAGCACCAGATACTCTCAGCTGAGAATATTCAGTAAAGACCCCAGAGGCATCACATCTTAGTAAAAGACTTCCAGCCAAGGTGTAGTAACAGAGACTAGATTTACCTTTCTGCCTGAAACAACTGAAAAATTGAACAAAATTAATAACAGTTTTTAAGACATTAGACACCAGCAACAAAGAACAGTGATTCCTGAGAAATGAGAAACTAATGAGGTGAAGGATAAATCTAGGTGAAGCCCAGTAAACTCCCTGGGTTGAAGACATGGAGCTCACCAAAGGAGACAAAGGCAAAAGGAGTTTTCAGGGCACAGTACCAGAGAAGAAAGAGCTGCACAGAGAGACAATTCAGAGATGTGCAGAGGGACCCCCTTCTTTGGTCAGCAGAGTACTAATTAGCACATGAGTAAGCTACCTCAGGTTGGAGGAAAGAACTACCAAAAAGGATTAGAGAGAATAGTACATGGAAAACCTCATAATTTGAGAAATATTGGGCTGAATACTCATACAGATCTCACGTCAGTGGTGGGGAATAATCCACAAACCAAATGCTGATCTGGTCCCACCCAGCATATGTTGCAAGGAGAACCCAAAAGGACCAATCTGTTTTCAAGTAACTTAAATGTGCTTGGAGAAAAAGCTTAAGAATATTTATAAAAAATACAAAAACATCCAGCCCCTAACAGGACAAAAATTGCAATGTCTGGCACATAGTTAAAAATTACCAGTCATGAAAGAAGTAGGATAATATGAGTCATAATGAGAAAAAAGTTGAAACCCACCGAGAACAAAAACAGATGCTGAAATTAGCAGGCATAGATATTAAAACAGTTATGACAACTGTATTTCATATGCTCAAAATTTAGAGGAAAAATCAAACATGTTAAGTAGAAACATGGGCAAACTATTTTTTTTTTAAGGTCCAAATCTATAGATGAAAACTACAGTGTCTGAAATTTAAAAAAACAAAACAAAACAACAACAACAAAAAAAAACTAGATGGTATTAGTGAAAGATTAGACACTGAAGAAGAAACGAATAGTAAAATTGAAGACATAATAATAGAAACTACTGAAAATTAATTGCAGAGAGAAAAGGTAATTTTGAAAAATGAACAGTGCATCATTCAAGCAACTTCATATATGTGTAACTGAAGTCTCTGATGTAGGGGAAGGGACAAAACAAAGATTTGAAGAAATAATGGCTCAAAAATTTCCAAGTTTGAGGAACACTATAAAGTCACAGATTCAAGAAGTTCCATAAACCTCCAGCACGAGACATAAAGAAAAACAGAAGGAACATCATAATAAAATTGCTGTAAAACAGTGACAAAAAGAAAATATTAGAAGCAACCAAAGGGTGAAAAAAACACATTTATTACATACAGAGAAACAAGTATGACAGCAGATTTATTGTAGGACATATTATAAGTGAGAAGACATCGGACCAACATCTTTAAAGTACTAAAAGAAGGCACTATCAATCTAGAATTCTATGCTCAGAAAAACATTTTTCAAAGACAAATGCAAAATAATGACATTTTCACACCCAATAAAAGAGAAAGCTTAAATGAGTGCTTTAGAAAAAAGGAAAATGATACCTAGAAGGATTAATGAATCTACACAAAGAATGCACCAGAAATGGTAAATATATATAATTTTTACTTGTTATTTAAATCTCTTTAAAAGATAATTGATTTAACACAAATAATAAGGTAGTGTAGAGTTTATAGTATATGTAGAAATAGTAAGTATAGCAACAATAGCACAAAGACCAGGAGGGAAGAAACATAAGGTTCTTATACTATACATGAAATGGTCTAATATAACTTGAAGGTAGAATTTGATAAGTTAAAGATATACAGAATAAACAATGAAGCAATCATTAATAAAATAACAAAGAGTTATAGTTAATATGACAATAAAGGAGTTAAAATAAAATCATAAAAATACTCAATTAACCCATCTGTACGAAGGCAGAAAAAGAGGGGAAAGAGGACAAAGAAGAAATAGGACAAACAAAAAACAAATAGCAAGAAGCTAGATTTAAATGCAAGTGTACCTTCAATCACATAAAAGAAAATAGTCTAAATATGTCATTTAGCAGGCAGAGATCTTCACACTGGATTTTTATTTTTTATTTTTTAAAAAAGCATTACTCAATATATGCTGCCTAGAAAAAAACTACATTAAATATCAAGATTCAAATACATGAAAAATAAACTGACAGAAAGCTGGAATGTCTGTATTAATATCAGACAAAATAGATTTCAGAACAAAGAATATAAGGAATAAAGAAAGCCATTTCATAATGAAAAACGATCAATTAATTGGAGGTCATAAGAATCCTAAATAATTCTGCACATAATTGTAGCATTTCAGAAAATGTGAAGCAAAAACTGTAAGGGAAAATACACAAGTCACACTTAGAGTGAGAGATTTCAATGCCCTTCTCTTAACAATTCATAAAATAAATAGACTGAAAATCAGTAGGGATAGAAAAACTTGAATAGCACTATCAACCAACCTGATCTAATTGACATTTACAGAACTCTCCATCCCACAATGTCAGAATCTCCATTACTTTCAAAGACACATGATAGACTATATTATGAGCCAGGATTCAAGTCATACAAAAAAATGTCCTCTGACAATAATAGAATTCACTTAGAAATCAGTAACAGAATGATATGTGGAAAATTGCCAGGTATTTGAAGACTAAATAACCCACTTCTAAATAATGTATGGAAGGAAGGTTGGGCAATCCTACTTCCATAGTGATACTGCCTCAGAAACCCAAGGAGGGGTCGCTATGAGTCGGGGCCGACTTGATGGCACATAACAACAACAACAACAACAACAAATAATGTATGGATAAAAGAATGTTATGTTTGCTTACAGTGTAATGATCTCAAGTCACACATGTATGAAACATGTTATGTGTGACTTAGATGTTTAGGGTAAGTTTTAAAACTGACAAGTAAACTTCTCTGTCCTGTATAATTTCTAATATTATAGCCAGCTACAGGAGCTCTGGTGTTGTGGTGCCTAAGGCATTTGATTGCTAACCAGAAGGCTGGTGGTTCAAATCCACCAGCCACTCCTTGGAAGGAAGGTTGGGCAATCTACTTCCATAGTGATACCGCCTTGGAAACCCAAGGAGGGGTCGCTATGAGTTGGATCCGACTCCATGGCAGTGTGTGGTGTTGTATTGTATTACGTCATTGTAAGACAACTGTTTCACTCTGATGAGATGTAACAAAGCCTTTAGTTTATCTATGTTAAGAATACATACCCCTGAATATGGGCCTATGACTTAGGTTACCCTGAGCCATGTGAGTTAGGCACCACCCTGATAGAACATCAGGACGAAAATCACATACATAAAAGTTCCAGGCTTTTGCCCCTTCACTAGGAGCAAATCAGAGGCAACTATTCTCCATACTAGTCTGGTTCTTTTTTTTTCAATTCTTACAATTTAATTCTATAAAATAAAACTCTGGGTGGAACTGAATTAGGATACAATCATAACAAAATCAAGTCTGACCGTGGTTCAATTACAGTCAATATAAAGTGAACCTTCAGGAAAATGTGAGATAAAAATCGTTTACTTAGTTTTGTAATTGTGATTTAGTCAGAATTAACTCTATGAAGTCCATTCTTTTATTTCTAATAAATTTTGTGTGTTAATTACCGGTCCTTTAAATGTTTTGTGTTCTGTCAGTGCTCAGGTGTATGCTAGGAAGGGTCTACCGACCTTGTTGGCAGGTCTAATACTTGTTGGTCCACATCATCTTTACAGAAGACAAAATCATTGAGTTGCCAGTTAAGGAAAAAGCCTGTTATGTTACTGTGACATTATTATGTGACTATGTATTATTTTACATGTCTGTTTTAAAATAAATTATTATGTAATACCAGTAATGTAAATAAATGCTTTATCCGTGCATTAAACTCTGAAAATTCTGCATGATTACAACTTACTAGTATTTGTGAACAATGTTTAACATACTAAACCTAAATACACTCCATATTAAAATATAAAGCTCTGGGATAATTTACACCTTGATCTTTTAAAAATCAAGTGCATGCCTTTGGTGAATGGTTTTATATACACCACTAGTCTGGTTCTTGAGCTTTCCAAAGACCTAGTACTTCTGGAGACTCTACCCAGGACAACCTTGCCTTAATCTCTGACAACTTTGAACCCTAGCATGCAGGACTCACTGCTGGTTAAGCTTGCATCTTGAGGTCTTGTTAAAGGTAAAAACCTGAAGTCCAAATATTTGTTGTTGTTTTTGCTTTTGGTGTTGATTTGTTACTTTGGAGTGACTTCAGATGTTACAGAGTAATAGAACTCCTTATGAATTAAGCATAGAGTTTTCTTGGCTTTAAACCTCATGGAAGCAGATTGACAAGCCTGTCTCTTCTGTGATGACATTGGATGGATTTGAACCACCAACCTTTAGTTACCAGCCAAGTGCAAACCATTCGTGCCACCCAGGGACCTTCTGAAGTCTGAAGATTTGGAATCTAACCTTCCAACCTTTGGACGAACACTGTAATTGTCAACTCTGATTCTCTGGTCATAATTGAATGTATTGTGTTCTTATGCCTGTGTTTTAGGCTGGGTTTTCCAGAGAAGTGAATCCAGTCATGCTTATTATCCTGAGGAAATGGCTCATGCAGTTGTAGAGGCTGGCAAGTCCCAAGTCCATGGGTCAGATATCAGGCTGGAAGCTTCTCCTAACTCATGTAGCTATAGGGACAGACAAAATCAAGATTGGCAGATAAGACTGCTGGCTCACAGACTGCAAAGGTAACAATACTAAGATTGACGGGCAATACAGCAGGCCACTTGTTCCAGTCCAAGGAACTGGATGTCAGATAATGATGAGCCAGATGCAGGATCTAGATTGAGCAAAAAGCCAGAGAGCTTTGCCAGAATGTCTATACAAATTGGAAGCAGGCCACACCCCTGAGGAAACTCCCTTTCAGCTGATTGGCTGCTGATAGCAGATCTCATCCTGGAGGTGATTACTTCATATAAGCTTTCATCACAGGGGATGACTACATAATAACTGCCAAACCACTGAGAATCATGGCCCAGTCAAGTTGACACACAAACTTAATAGTTCACCCCTTGTCAATTTAGCACCTGTACACATCTCCTTAAACCATACATAATTTCTAAATAAAGACAATTATAAAGTCATACTTGTATTTGACATGATACAACTCACACATGTACAACTGAAAATGTATTAGCCCCATTTATAGTTTACATTTTATAACTGAAGAAAACAAAAATATTGTATTTTTGTGTTCCTTGTGTGCACACATACAAGGAAGAAATACTTGTAGCAAGCACAGTCCTTGATTCTGCAACTGGTCATGTGGTGGTAGCTGATATCACAGCTATCTTCTTCTACCACCCATTCTGTGTTTTCTTGGCCCTAAGCAAGCATCTCAGCTGGTTCTAGTTCTTTGCCTGGCGAGGCTACCCAAACCTTCATTCTTGAAGTGTCTGGGCCATTAGTAGTCATGTCAGAATTGGGTTGCTGTAGTTTTTCATTGACTTTAGTCACAGGACATGGTAGTACTAAGAGGAACCCTAAAGAATCTCCCATATTCATGACATGCTCTTCTTTACCTCCATTATGTGATATTAATCCAACTTCCCCTTGGTAATCAGGATTAAACACACCAGCCAATAAAGTAACTCCCTTCTTTGCCTGTTGATCCAGAGGCATGAGGAGCCCAAAATGTCTGGGTGGCATCCTTAACTTTTGGTTCAATGGAATCAGTATTGTGTTTCCAGGTGTGAGTATTCCTTCCTTTGGAACTAAGATTGTCAGACCCACAGAGCATAGGGTGCAGAGATAGGAAGCAAAAATCTTGCAAGTGGGTCAGTAGGAGTAATACTGAGTGGTGCCACTCCCATTTCCACCTTTGGTACTTGGACCCATGAATCCTAGCTATTAGAAAAGTAGCACCACATAGTGGATGCTGATTTAGATCATATACAGTCTCCTGGAGAACACTGCCCCAAACCTGAAAGTTATTGTCACCCATATAATTGTGTTCTCAGAAGACCATTGCATTATTCTATCAAGCTAGCTGCTTCAGTATGATGTTAACATGGTAAGACTAGTGAATTACATGTGTGTGGGTCATTGCCACACTTTATTTGCTGTGAAGTGAGTTCCTTGATCTGAGGTGATGCTGTGTGGGATACTATGATGGTGGATAAGGCATTCTGTAAGTGCATGGGTGGTCATTCTGGCAGAAGCAATGCATGCAGGAAAGGCAAATCCATTTCCAAATAAGTGTCCTTTCAGTAAGAACAAAATTCTGCCCTTGCCATGATGGATGTGGTCCAATGTAATCAACCTGTCACTAGACTGCTAGCTGATCACCCTGAGGAACAGTTCCACATTCTGGACTCAGTGTTGGCCTCTGCTGCTGGCAGATTGGGCAGAATTGACTGTAACCAAGTTGGTCTTGGTTAGTGAAAGTTCATATTGCTGAGCCCATACATAACCTTCACCCCTGTCACCATGGCCACTTTGTTCATGAACTCATTGGACAGTGACAGGAGTAGCTGGTGACTAGTTTCCACAGAGAGTGTCATCCTATCCACTTGATTGCTACAACTCTCCTGTGCTGAGATCATTCTTTGGCGAGCATTCAAATGAGATGCAAATATCTTCACTTCTCTGGCCCATTCAGAGAGATCTTTCCACATACCTCTTACCCATAGCTTCTTGTCACCAAATTTCCAACCATGTTCCTTGCAAGTCCCTGACCATCCAGCCAAACCACTGGCCACAGCCCATGAATCAGCATACAATAGCACATCTGGCCATTTCTCTTTCCAAGCAAAATGAGCAACCAGGAGCACTGCTCAAAATACTGCCCATTGTGAGAATTTGCTTTCACCATTGTCCTTCAAAGAGGTCCCAGAAAGGGGCTGTAGTGCTGCTGCAGTCCACTTTTGAGTGGTGCTTGCATATCATACAGGGGCATCTGTAAGCCAGGCATTAGTTTTCTCTTCCTCAGTCAACTCATCATAAGGAACTCCCCATGAGGCTGCATGTGTAGACAGAGAGGGAAGATAATGTGACTAGAGAGGAGACTGTGGGCATTTAGGCCACTTCCTAATACAACTTACTTGTGCCTTCAGGTACTGCTCAGCCCAATCTCTTATATACCACTTCCATTTAATGATAAAATGTTGCTGCGCACATCCAATTTTATGACTGGATCAGACAACACCCAGTTCATTGTGTGTAGCTCAGGTTTCATGGTGTCTTGGTGGACCAGGGTTAGGAGTTCAGTCTTTGCTAAGGCCCAGTAACAAGCCAAAAGCTGTTTTTCAAAAGGAGAGTCGTTATCTGCAGAGGATAACAGGGCTTTGTTCCAAAATCCTAGGAATCTGTGACTGTGATTCACAAGTGGCCTGACAAAGACTCTAAACAACATTTCTATCTATCACTGACACTATAAGCACTATTGAACCAGCTGCGTCATATGGCCAAGTGGCAGAGTGGCTTGCATGACAGCTTGAACCTTTTTAGAGCCTCCTCTTTATCTGGGCTCCACTCAAAACTTTTCAAGTACTTGATAAATAGGATGGAAAAGCACACCCAAATGAAGGATATGTTGCCTCCAAAATCCAGAGAGACCCATCAGGTGTTGTGTCTCCTTTTTGGATGTGGGAAGGGTGAGATGCAGTAATTTATCCTTCACTTTAGTAGGAATATTTCAACATGCTCCACACCACAGGAACACTAGACATTTTACTGAGGTGAAAGGTGCCTGAAATTTTGTCGTGTTAATTTCCCACCCTCTTTGTATGCAAATGTCTTACAAATAAGTCTAGAGTGATTGATACTTCTTCCTTACTAGGCCTAGTCAGCATAATGTCTTCAATATAATGGATCAGTGTGATGTATTGTGGAAGAAAAAAGCAATCAAGATCCCAGCAGACTAAATTATACCATAGTGCTGCAGAGTTGATATACATTTGAGGTAGGACTGTGAAGTGTATTCTTGGCCTTGCCAGCTGAAGGCAAGATGCTTCTGGTGAGACTTTGAAACTGGAATCGAGAAAAAGTAATTGGCCAGAATGATAGTTGCATATTAGGTACCAGGAGATATATTAATTTGTTCAATCAGTGGAACCACATCTGGAACAGCCAGTGCAATTGGATTCACAACCTAGTTAAGTTTATGAAAATCCATTGTCATTCTCCCAGATCCATCCACTTTTTGTTGTTGTTGTTGTTGTTAAGTGCCGTCGAGTCGTTTCCGACTCATAGCGACCCCATGCACAGCAGAACGAAACACTGCCCGATCCCGCACC
>NW_006921627.1:8643442-8655877 GCF_000298275.1 Orycteropus afer afer
GAGGATATCAATCTTTATGCGTTCCATTTCCTTTTTAGCACAGGACAAATAGATTAGTTAAATGGGGATGTGGCGGGAATCATCATCTCTGCATCCTTTAAGTCTTTGATGGTGGTACTAATCTCTGCAATCCTTCCTGAATGCTATATTGCTTTTGGTTTATTATTTTCCTATGTAAGGGCAGTTCTATGGCTTTCACTACCATGACACTTCCTTCACATTTCAAGGATCCAGTGGGGATGTTGCCAGTTGCTAAGTATATCTATCCAATTATGCATTCTGGAAACATGGAAATTGAAGGTGGACCAAACTTGGGCCCCTGCCTGGTGCATGATTGGGCCAAAGTAGTTTACACACTGAGTGATTAAGAGGAGAGAAAATTATTTACTCCAAAGCGGCAATGCAAGGAGACAGGGTCCAGTACCCAAACCGACTCCCTCAATAGAGATTGGGATATAGTTTTTGTAAAGTTCAGGAGAGGGACTTATACATATTCATAAAAATTTCAGGAATTTGGGCATGAATTAACTGGGGATTGGCTGAGGCTTCCATCACCTCAGTTTAAAGGGACAGTCAATTTTTAATGCAGTGTGCTTGTGCATCAAATGAATCAAACAGACTTCCTGTCATCAGCTGATTGGGACTTGGGCAGATGGGAGAATGTCAGTTCTGAGCAACTTTGTTCCTGTTTGCCTTACTGCTCATGTCTGTGGGCCAAAGTTGATTTCCAAGTTGTTATGTGTCATTGAGTCGGACCTGACTCATAGTGACCCCTCCTTGGGTTTCCAAGGCAGTATCACTATGGAAGTAGATTGCCCAACCTTCCTTCTGAGGAGTGGCTGGTGATTTCCAAGTAGTTTCCTGAAAAAACTTTAAGGAAATGCACTAACATACCTATTCACCTGTTTCTAGGTAGGGTGGGGGATAACATGGAGAGGATGTGTGAATTGAACTTCAATTCAGCTCAGCTCTTAAGGAACTGGGTTATCGTGTTTACTTATCTGCCTTCAACCAACGTAATAGATAGGATGTGGACTGAGCTTTGATTCATGAGTTATCGTGTCTGCCCATCTGTCTTAACCAAGTGGGAATAATAATTAATAGGATGGGATGAAAGAATGGGCCTCAATTCAGCTCAGCTCCTAAGGTACCAAGTTATCATGTTTACTTATCTGCCTCCAACCAAGGTAACAGACAAGATATGGACTGAACTTTGAATCTACTTGACTTCAATATCACTACAGGATAAGTTTAGGGACCCACTGGACCCACTGTGAGATGGACTTGAGCTGAGATTCCATTAATAACCTGATCTCCATACATCCCCAGTCTAACAGGTTGGCCACAGTGGCATTTTGGGTCTCCCTAAATTTGTGTAGATTCAGAGCCATTGTCCAGTAATTCCAAAAAAGTCTGATTGTTACATTTTCCCCAGTGAACAGCTATTCTTATAAAGGGCTATAGATCCCCTTGCGGAAGGCTGGGAGAAAGATTAACAGTATAAATGTTTAACCATGTAGTGGCGTCCTTCCTCAAGGGGACTCAGCCTCCTCTTCATTCAGAGGTTGTAGTTCTGTATACTGGCTCAAATCTGGGAATTGATTGGAGGATCATGACACTGTATTCTGGAGATTCAGGTTAGACTGACATTCACTTGACCTAGGATTTTTCTGCTTGTACAAATCAAGTAGATATTTATTAGATCTCCCATCTATTTCACTCCTAGGAACGCCATGCATAAGCAGCCAATGCCATAAATTCATATGAATCATACTATTCTGATTGCTACTTGGACGCTGCCGTCCATTATGATAACCACATCCACCTTGTTTTTGTCAATTAAGTGCTGCCACTTTTCCTCTATCACCAAGGGGTCCAATCAGCCTCACTGTAGTAGTTGTTTTAGGTGCTGTCTAGTCAACTGTGACTCATAGTGACCCTGTGGACAACAGAATGAAACATTGCCCATTTGTGTGCTATCCTCACAATCCTTGCTATACTTTAGCCCATCATTGCAGCCACTGTGCCAATCCATTGTAGCTAGGCATCTTAATTCAATTAGGGCAGCTCCCATTGTCAAATTTGACTTACACAGAGTAGCAATCATAGTAGTCTCCACATGGCAAAGAAGAAATTAAAAATATATATATTAAAAAGTATTTTGAGTTTGAGTTGAATAAAAATTAAAATTCAACTTGTCAAAATTTGTGAAATATCACTAAAATAGTACTTAGAAATTTATGGCACTAAATGTCTATATTAGAAAAGAAGATCTAAAATCAATGACATCAGTTCTGATTTTAGGATAAAGCAAATTAAAACTAAAGCAAGCAAAAGAAAGGAAATAATGAAGACCAGAACAGAATGATTTAACAGAAAACAAAAAAAGAAAGTGTACCTTAGTGAAACCAAAAGCTTTTTTTTTAAACACGATTCTCCCTTTCTCCCTCCTTCCCACATAACAGCACAAACTGTTTCTAATAAGCTTTGGTTTCTAGACATTTTCCAATTATAGATATATCATATAAAGTATTTGTCCTTTTGTGACTGACTTACTTAACTCAGCATGTTTTCACGTTTCATCCATGCTGTAGCATGCATGAAGACTTTCTGTTTATGCCTGACTAGTATTCCATTGTATGTATATACTATGCTTTGCTTATCCATTCATATGTGGATGGACATTTAGGTTGTTTCCACCTTTTGGCTATTGTGAATAGTGCTACAATGAAAATTGGTGTACATGTATCTGAGTTGCTGCTTTGAAGTCTCTTCAGTTAGGAGTAAAATTGCAGAGCCACATGGTAGTTCTGTTTAATTATTTGAGGAACCACCAAACTGTTTTCCATAGTGCCTGCATGGATGAATGTTTCAGTTTCTCCATACACTTACCAACATCTGTTGTTTTCTATTTTATTTGTTTATTTATTTTTGGTCAAAAGCTGACTTTTTGAGAAGATCAATAAAATAGATAACCTCTAGCTAGACTAATCAAGAAAAATCAAAAGTCCTTCATTCTAGGACATAAAGGTCTTAGAGTAGCAAAAACAATTTTGAGAGAGAAGAATAAAGTTGGAGAACTTCACTATTTGATTTCAAGAGTGCTGTAAAGTTATGGAGCAAAAGTTCTTAGGTACAACATCAAAAGCAGGATCCATGAAAGAAAAAAATATTTATTTGAAGTTCATCAAAATTTAGAATTTCTGTTCTTCAAAAGATAATGTTAAGAAAGTGAAAAGCCAAGGCACAGCCTGGGAGAAATTATTTGCAATACACATATGTGGGGAAGGAGTGATACTCAGAATATATAAAGAACTCTCACAACTCAATTTAAAAAATGAGCATAATTGTAAAAATGTTGAGCTGACAAATGTGTTATACACACACAAACACGTAGTTAATTAACACATGAAAAGATCTTAGCATCATTATTTGTCAGGGAAGACAAATTAAAAGGACAATGAGAAACCACTCTTTCATATCCACTAGAGTGGCTAAAACAAAAAAAATGTGATAATGCCAAGTAGTGATGAGGATGTAGAGCAACTTGGAACTCTCAAGACTACTGATAGAAATGTAAATGATAAACCAATTGGCAACCCCTAAAAAATTAAACGCAAACTTACTTTAATACCAAACTCACTGCCGTGGAGTCCTTTCCAACTCATAGCGAACTCTCCTTAGGTTTCTGAGGTGGTATCACTACAGAAATAGGTTGCCCATTCTTCCTTCCAAGGAGTGGCTGGTGGGTTTGAACCACCAGCCTTTTGGTTAGCAGTCAAATGACTTAGGCACTACACCACCAGAGCTCCCAAACTTACTATATGACTCAGCAATTTTACTCCTAAGTATTTACCTTAGCAATGAAAACATGCCCATACAAAAACTACAAACTTATACACAAAAATTCATAGCAGCTGTATTCATACTTGCCCCAAACAGGAAACAATTCAAATGTACATAACAAACTGTGGTGCATCCATATAATGGGGTACTATTTGACAATAAAAAGGAATGAACTTCTCTAGGCTCAAGACTCAGGACCATAGCCACAGGGGATATCAAGGTCAATTGGCATAATATAGTCCACAAAAACATTGTTCTATATCCTGCTTTGGTGAGTAGCAAGTGGGATCTTAAAAGCTTGTGAGCAGCCTTCTATGGTGCAACTATTAGTCTCTCCTTGTCCAGAGCAAAAAGAGGGAAGAAAATCAAAGACACATAGAAAAACTTAGTCCGAGATCACTTAGTCATGGATCACATGAACCTCAGCCTACACGACTTTGAGAGCAGAAGAACCAGCTACTACTGCCATCCACTCTGAAAGTGATCACAACAGGATCACAACAGTCCTGCATGTAGTGGGAGAAAAATGTGGAATGAATTTCAAAATAATAAAAAAGATAGACTTAGTGATCTCATAGAGACAAGTAGAACCCCTGAAAGTATGGCCCTTAGTTACCCTTCAGACCCAGAACTGAACTCACTCCCATGGGTCAGCTTTCAGCCAAACAATAGACAGGCCCATGAGGTGAACGAAAGTATACATTTCTTAGAACAACGAAACATAAGAGATCAAAAGGGCAGCATTTGCCCAAGGGTAAAGCTCAACAGGCAGACATGGCTAGAAAAAAAAAGTACACAGGGAAATGGTAACCACAGGAAGGAAGTGGGAAGAGTGCTGTTACATTGTGGGGATTGCAATCAACGCCACAAAACAAAATAGTATGAACTTTTGAATGGAAAACCATTTACTCTGTAAACTTTCACCCAGATCACAATAAAAAGTTTTTTTTTTTTTTTTAAAGGAATGAAGTACTTTTAAAGGCAGTAACATGGATGAATCTCAGAAACATTTTGCTAAGCCCAAAGCATTTTACACAAAAGAGTTCATTCTTTATGATTCCATTTTTTAATGAAATACTAGAATAGGCAAAAAATAATCTCATGACAGAAGACAGATTAATGGTGCCCTGAGCTAGGAATTTAATAATGCAAAGGGACATGAGGGAACTTTTTGGGGTGATGGAAATATTCTATATCCTGTCTATGGGGGCTGCACATTTTTCAAAACTTACTGAATAATATACTCAAAATGGCTGCATTTTTTACTCTGTAAATTGTGCTTTGAGGAAGTTGATTAAAATATAAATTTGAAATTTTGAATAACAAAAGGAAGGTCACATAATATTGATTACAAGTGAATGGGAGTGTTGACTCCTATGTTTGAGCAATCGAGGATACACCATCTCATATACAGCATCAATATCTTTTGATTTCATGGAGTAAGTTGAAAACTCCGCAAAAGAGGTTTAGGCTTGATATCAGAAAGAAATTCCTAGCAATAAATATCAATGAATCATTGATTTTGTAGTTAGAAGGGAACTTGGTGATCGTCTTTTATGTAACTTTTTGTACTCTATGTTGTTGTTGTTATGTGCCCTCGAGTCAGCCCCGACTCATAGCGACCCCTCCTTGGGTTTCTGAGACAGTATCACTATGGAAGTAGATTGCCCCATCTTCCTTCCGAGGAGTGGCTGGTGGATTTGAACCGCCAGCCTTCTGGTTAGCAGTCAAGTGCCTTAGGCACTATGCTACCAGAGCCCCCTGGTCTTAGTTATTCAATTTCAGGCTTCACTGATAAGAGTGAAAGTCCTTTGGGGGACTGTGCCCCTCCTGAACTCATTTAAAGCGCAAGAATATCCACCTGTGTGATATTCAGAGTGCCCAAGGCAGTCCCACGGAAAAGACTTACTAGTGCCTGCATAGTTCTTGCTACATGCCAAGGGATCAGGGATTGTCCTTCAAGTAGGTTGACCACAACTTTTTACACTTCTTACAATTCTGCACTTTGACCAAAGGTTCTGCCACAAAGTTATGTTGCTCACGCGAATTTACCCTCCATTCAACTGTCAGTTTGTTGTACTGTGGTGGCTTGCATGTTGCTGTGATGCTAGAAGCTATGTCAGCAGTATTTCAAATACCAGCAGGGTCACCCAGGTGGACAGATTTCAGCAGAGCATTTGAATGGTGGTGTTGGCAAAGAATATTGACTATACTGTGGACTGCCAGAAGAACGAACAAATCTGTTTTGGAAGAAGTATAGCTAGAATGCTCCTTAGAATCAAGAATGGCCAGACTTTGTGTCTCGCACTTAGGTCATCTTATCAGGAGCGGCTGGTCCCTGGGGAAGGATATCATGCTTGCTAAAGTGGAGGGTCAGTGAAAAAGGGGAAGACTCTCAATGAGATGGATTGATGGAGTGGCTGCAACTATGGGCTCAAATATAGCAATGATTGTGAGGATGGTGCAGGACTGGGCAGTGTTTTGCTCTGTTGTACGTAGGGTTGCTTCGAGTCAAACTCCACAGCACCTAACAACAACAGCAACAGAGTGAACGTTTCAAAGGAAATCTTGGCATATAGCTATACTCCTGGGATGTTATAGAAGGGATGCAAACATCAGATGAGGGTTGGACTTAGTGATCTCTAAGATCCTTTAAAAGCCCCAAGAGCCTGTGATTCTAGGAAAGTTTCATGTTACTCAATTCAGAGTGTCACAAAAGTACATATATATATATCAAGTTCTGTGGCAAGTACTGTTAGTGGCTACCCAACAGATGTTCTGCTCTTCTTTCTGGTTTTATATCTAATTGTGTAAGTATGTGATGTGGGCTGTGGCAATTATGTTGTGACTATGAAAGAGAAGCCATGAAAACTGCAGAAAAGTTGAACAAGATGCTCATGTCATTGAGCTGCTGAATAAACCAATTCTGAAATCTCTCACCTTTAAGACCCTTTCTTAAGTGAAATAAATCCTACTGTTTAATCAGCTTTAAGGATGGGTATTTTGTTTAGTTCTCTTTCTTCAAATAAATACATTCTAACTAATACACATTCTTAGACCATAACTTTTTTTTCTTTTTTTAAAAAAAGGGGTTTAATGAAGGTTCACAACAGTTCAAACTAGGGACATGTCTGATCTCACAAAGTGAAATCAAATGCTCCAAAATGGTGGGGTCACAGAGGGATATTTATGTGATCAAATCAAGAACTAAATTAACAACATTCTGATTAGAAGATGCGAGATCAGGGAAGCCAGAGGCAGACAACGTGGAGGGTTCGCAGTGACTGGTTGGAAATACAATGTGGGCTATTGGATTGGTTAGTTTAAATATATGACTAAGGGGGTTTTCACAGGGTAGTCATAAAACAATAAAACATTTCATGAGGGCTGCTGAGGGTATTTCTGATAAAGGTCTTGTGTAAAGACTCTCCCTTAGGAATATTCTTTTCATATTTTTAGTTCAACCATAGAGACTTAAGTCCGCTTAAGGGTTTAACAGTTACAGGGGAAACTCTTTGTTATGTACCTAAGTCTATCTAACAGGTTGACAGTTGCAAGTGAAATAAGCAAAAACTAAGATGGAGTTGGGACTCAGACCTGGGCTGATACAAGTCAAGTGCCTCAAAATTTGGAACTCTCATACAAGCCTGAAATTGAAACAAAAAATTAGGAAAGGCAGAGCTGACACAGGAAAATAAACTGAATGTTAATAACATCATATGTGTCCCCTGGATCAAGCCACACTAGGACCAACTTATGGGTTCCATTATAAGATCTATAAATTTCTTCTTCTTCTTCTTCTTTTTTTTTCAAACTAAATCAGGTTAGATTGGGTTTTTCGGTCACTACTGAAAGAGTTCTAAGTGAAACACATTCATTCATTCATTCAACTTTTTATTCAACAAGTTCACACTGACCATTTACTTTGTCTCAGTCCCTGTACACAGAGGATACAGTCAAGCATGATCCTTGCCTCATGGAGCTTACAATCTAGTGGCAAAGATTGACAAAGAAACTAGACATTGCAATACAACATTGCCATCATGACTGAGATTATGAAAGCGCTCAGCATAGACGGGTTGCCTAAAGTTGGGGAACAGGGAAGCAACTAAGCTAAGACAGTAGAATGAATAGGACTTTGCCAGATTGAGATGGGTGAAGGGTGTCAATAAAGTGTATTTCAGACAGAAAGACAGCATGTATAAGGCTAGGAGGTAAGAGACTCTCCAACTGTTTTCCAAATATAAGTCTTAACTCTGTAACAGAACTTAACCACTCAAGTGTTGTGTTTCTAACTTTATTTGGAGACTGTGAACAATACTATTATGGATTGAATTGTGCCCTCCCCCTCCCAAAAGATATGTTGTTGTTCTAACTGCTACACCAATGAATATGATCTTGTTAGGGAAAATTGGGTTTTCCTTTGCAGATAGTATCAATTAAGTTAACAAAACCATACTGGGGTAGGGGGAGGTCCTAATCTTAATCTCTTCCGAGTGGTGTCTTTTAAAAGAGAAGGATAGGTACAGACCGTGAATCACACACACAGGGGAAGACAATATATGAGGATCCATCTACAAGCAAAAGAGTGTCAAGTATTGCCAGCAGTCACCAGAAATTATGAGAAAGGCACGGAACAGTTCCTCTCTCGAAAGGAACCAACACAGCTCATAATCTGACTTAGACTTCTAGCCTTCAGAACCGTGAGAAATTATATTTCTGTTCTTTAAAGCCACTTACTTTGTGGGAATTTGTTATGGCAACCCTAGGAAACTAAGACAAATATTTGGGGCATGGAAGGTGCTTAGAAAAAAACTTATTGATTAATATCTATGCTGATATCTAAGGTTAATTCTGGCCCATATTTTCACTTTCTTCCATAGCAGGTTGGGAGCTTAAGTATCTAAATCAAGGTGGCATTATAATAATAATAACTAGAATAAGACCAGTACACTAATAGCTAGTAATATATCAGGCAGAATTGTGTTTTACATGTTTTATTTAACCCTAAAAAAAAAAACCTTTGGGGTAGTTACTATTACTATCACCATTACACACGAGAATACTGTGGCAAAGGAAAGATGAGCAACTTGCTGTGTGTGACAAACACTTTTGGTTGGCTAACCAATAGCCATTCCCCTGTATCTTCCTTGCTAACAGAACCTCAGTTTTATTCAGGTGATCATGTGTTTCAGGGGAGGTGAGGTCCTTCTCTAGGCAAAAGGATGAATCATAATTGGCCTGAGCTAATGGAAATCCCAATTTCATTGGCAAATACTATGGGTGTGAGGCACAATTATAACCAATGAGACATGAGGGGAAGTTGGCTGGGAATCCTGCAAATTGAAACAAGATATATGAGAGGAAATACTCCCTTTCTGCCTCTGGGCATTGTCATAGGCACTGGGTGGCTAGATCTAGCACAGCCATCTTGGAACCAAGAGGGGCACTAGCCTAAAAGAATAGCTGACAGATTAAAGATGGAGGCATGGAAAGGTGAAAAGAGCACGTGTCCTTACTGATGCTATTTAGCTGCTCAGTTAGCCAACCCTGGCACTGCCCTATTTTTGGCCTTCACAGAACAGAATATACTTCATTTCTTCTAATATAAGATGCCGTGTTATAAAATGTATTATTACATTTCTGTTCAACTAAGAAAGAAAAAAATGTTACCAAGTAAACATGACAGTTTACTTTCTTATCACTTAGAATTGTTGTTTTATACTTAATAAAAGAGCACGTTTAGGCATATAATGCTTAGATTGTTTTTATACCACTCCTGTAGTGAATATAGATAGATAGATAGATGTAGATACAGATATAACCAAAAAAACAAACTCACTGTCATCGAGTCGAATCCAAACTCACTGCCGTTGAGTGGAATCCAACTCACAGCGACCCTTCCTTGGGTTTCCAAGATGGTATTTCTATGGAAATAGATTGCCCAATCTTCCTTCCAAGGAGTGGCTGGTGAGTTTGAACCACCAGCCTTCTGGTTAGCACTCAAATGCTTTAGGAACCATGCCACCAGAGCTCCCAAAGGGGGCGGGGAACCGAACTCACAGTGATTGAATCAATTCTGACTGTCTCATTTTTCTTCTACAGAGCAGCTGGTAGGTTTAAACCATCAACTTTTTGGTTAGCAGCCAAATTCCTTAACCACTACACCACCAGAGCTCCTTAAAATATACAGATATAGATGAAGTGAAATTAGTCAAGCTGTTACTAAAGTAGCTTCATGTGAAGAGTCTAACTCTTCTGAACTTTTTTTCCCCAAACTTTTTATTGCAATTTGAAAGTTTACAGAGCAAGTGAGTTTCCCATTCACAAGTCATATATATTTTGCTTCTTGCCAGGGATGGCAATCCCCACAATGTAGAATCATTGATCCCATTTCCTCCCTATGTTTCCCATTTCCATTTGTCCTTCTTTCTTATCCTTTCCTGCCCTCTGAACTTTGTGTCTGGGCAAATGCTGCCCTTTTGATCTGGAATGGTTGATTGTTTTAAGGAGTGCATATCATGCTGGTGTTACTCTTCAACTTAATACCCTATTATTTGGCTGAAAGTTGAGCCGTGGGGATGAGTTCAGTTCTAGGCTTAAAGGGTGACTTGGGAGCTCTGGTAGCATAGTGCCTAAGGCATTTGACTGCTAACCAGAAGGCTAGTGCTTCAATCCCACCAGCCACTCCTGGGAAGGAAGGTTGGGCAATCTACTTCTGTAGTGATATTGCCTTGGAAACCCAAGGAGGGGCTGGGCTGACTCGACAGCACATAACAATAACAACATAGGGCCATAGTATTGGGGGAGGGGAGGTTCTACAAGTCTCTATCTGACTAGTAAAACTGTTTTTTGTTTGTTTGTTTGTTTGTTGTTATTTTGAAGTTTCTTCCACATTTTCCTTCCACTTTATCCAGGACCTCCTACTTTGATTCTTTCAAAGTGGTTGGCAGTGCCTGGCACCATCTAGTTTCTGATCTCAAAGTCATGTAGACTGAGCTTTGCATGGTCTATTAGATCCTTAGACTAATTATTTTCACATGTCTTTGATTTTCATCACTCTTCTTTGCTCCTGACAGGGAAAAACCAATAGTAATACCTTAGAAGGCTGCTTACAAGGTTTTAAGACCCTGGTCACTACTCACCAATTCAGGATGTAGAACATTGTCTTCATGGACTATGTTGTGTTAATTGACCTTGATGTCCCCCAAGACCATGGTCCTGAGCACCCAGGCCCAGTGACCATTCCCGCAAGGTGTTTGACTATGAATGAGTGGCTCGAAAATGCAAAGTAAAGCATTATAAAGAAATGTGCAAAGACCTGGAGGTAGAAAACCAAAAGGGAAGAACATACTTGGCATTTCTCAAGCTGAAAGAACTGAAGAAAGAATTCAAGCCTCAAGTTGAAATATTGAAGGATTCTATGGGCAAAATAGTGAATGATGCAGGAAGCATCAAAAGAAGATGGAAAGACTACCCAGAGTCACTGTATCAAAAAGAATTGGTCGATATTCAGCTATCCCAGGAGGTAGCATAAGATCAAGAACTAATGGTATTAAAGGAAGAAGTCCAAGTTGCACTGAAGGAATTGGCCAAACAAGAATAACAACAACAAGGCTCCAGGAATTGATGGAATACCCACTGAGATGTCTCAACAAGTGGATGCAGCTCTGGAGGCACTTGCTTGTTTATGCAAGAAATTTGGAAGAGAGCTGCCTGGCCAATTCACTGGAAGAGATCGATATTTGTGTCCATTCTAAAGAAAGGTGATCCAGCAGAATGTGGAAATTATTGAACAATATCATTAGTATCATACACAAGTAAAATCTTGCTGAAGATAATTGAAAAAAGGTTGCAGCAGTATACTGACAGAGAACTTCCAGAAATGTAAGCTGGATTCAGAAGAGGACATGGAATAAAGGATATTGTTGCTGATGTCAGATGGATCTTGGCTGAAAGCAAAGAATACCAGAAAAATGACTACCTGTGTTTCATTGGTTATGCAAAAGCATTCAATTGCGTGGATCCTAACAAATTATGGATAATGTGAAGAACAAGAATTCCAGAACACTTAGTTGTTCTCATGAGGAATTGTACATAAACCAAGAGGCTATCATTTGAACAGAACAAGGAAATACTGCATGGTTTAAAGTCAGGAAGAGTGTTCATCAGGGTTCTATCCTTTTACTATACTCATTCAATCTGTATGCTGACCAAATAATCTGAGAAGTTCAACTATATGAAGAAGAACGTGGCATCAGGTTTGGAGGAAGACTCATTAATAACATGTGATATGCAGATGACACAACCTTGCTTGCTGAAAGTGAAGATGACTTGAAATACTTACTGATGAAGATCAAAGACTACAGCCTGTAGTATGGATTACAACCCAACATAAAGAAAATGAAAATACTCTCAACTGGACCAATAAGCAACATCATGATAAATGGAGAAAAGTTTGCAGTTGTCAGGGATTTAATTTTACTTGGATTCACAGTCAACATCCATGGAAGCAGCAGTCAGGAAATCAGACATTGTATTGCACTGGGCATATCTGCTGCAAAACAACTCTTGAAAGTGTTAAAAAGC
>NW_006921627.1:8659517-8677350 GCF_000298275.1 Orycteropus afer afer
TTTTAAGTTTTGTCTACATTGTTCTTCCACTCTATCCAGGATCTCCCACATAGATCCCTCTCTGAGTGGTTGACAGTGGTAGAGGGGCCCATAAGCCATGGCATTTTCAATAGTCTCTTATACATTTGAAAGGTGGATAATGAATAAGGAAGACCAAAGAAGAGTTGATACCTTTGAATTGTGGTGTTGGCAAAGGATACAGAATAAACCATGGATTTCCAGAAGAATGAACCAATCTTTCCCGGAAGAAGTGTGGCTGGAATGTTCCTTGGAAGTGAGAATGGCCAGATTTTGTCTCACCTACTTTGGTCATGTTGTCAGAAAGGACCGTTTCTGGGAGAAAGATACCAGGCTTGGTAGAGTCAATAAAATGGATTGGCACAGCGGCTGCAATGATGGGCTTAAGCATAGCAAAATTGTGAAGATGGTGCAAGACCCAGCAGTGTTTCATTCTGTTGTACACAGGGTTGCTAGGAGTTAGAGCTGACTCGACAGCACCTGACAACAGTGCATGTAACAAGTCCTTTTATGTACTTCTCAGTTCTTGGGCACAACTGCTTTCCTTATAAGTATTCAAAACTCCACTTGATTGTTTCTTAAATCTCATCCACAAATTATTCCAGCTGGGATTTTTTTTCCCCTGTGTACGCAGACCATAGGCCCAGGTGCTCCAAGTTGTCCCCATTCTAAAAAGTACTGTTACTCATCCTTCCCCTCTCCTCTTTTTACCTCCTCCTTTTTTCTTTTCTTGTCTAGCATTTCTGATTCTGCAAATATTATAAATGTTTCAAGATTTTTCAAAATTGTGTCCTCGTAGTATTAAATCACCTAAGCCAGGAGTCAGCAAACTCTGATCCACTGCCCACATCTGCCTATTTTTGTAAATAAAGTTTTATTGGAACACAGTCATACCTATTTGTTTACATATTATCTGTGTCTGCTTTTATGCTGCAATGGCAGATTTGAGTAGTTGTGACAGAGATCAAATGGCTTGCAAAGCTTAAAATATTCACTATTTGACCCTTTATAGAAAAAGTTGGCAGACTCTAGACTTGGGGTTTCTAATATTTCCTGCCATGTACCACCTTATCTGAGTTTCTGTGTTGGAAAACTCCATAGGAGAACCAGGCACAACATATCTTCATATGGTGGTATTTACCTTCATTACCTGGGTGCCTGTTACTCTTAGGTTCTCATCTCCTTGCCTACAATAATCATCAGTTAACCACAGTCCAATCTCAATATTTCTGCTTTGTTCATACTGGAGTTCTGAATCTACATGTGAGGTTGTGGATGTGAAGGCATGGTTCTTTCTTTTATTCTTTCCTTCTTTCCTTTCCTCCTTCCTTACTTCCCAATAAGGAAGGATACAATGGCAAAATCGCTTTTCTTCATTTAAGAATTGAAAAACAATTCAAGAAGATAGGAAAATTTTGGTTCTGGAAGTGCATGCTTACACATGCACACACACACACACACACAGACACACACACAAACCAGAGCTGGGCAAGGTTGGCATGGAGCTGTCATATCCTGGCCCATAATCACAGAGCACTTCTCAGCTGTGGCCCTTCAAAAAGGAAGAGGAACAAGGGTAATTCCAGCTATTACAGGCTCCTGGGCACCAAATGAAACACTATGTTGTAAATTGTATATAATCAGTGAGGAAGAATTTTATTTCTCCGTGGTTATGAATGGGACTTTTCCTTCCTCTTGTCTACAAGGAAAGGCACTGGTTTAGATCAGTGTCATTTGGTCAAGATGTCCAGAACAGTCTCTGAATCCTAACTGGGCTCCTGTCCTATATTCAGGACACGTGTAAATAGATTCTTATGTATCTTTTCTTATATCAAAAACACTCTTTTCCTCCCCCACACAATTTCTGTCCTTAGCACTAAGTGTATCAACTACAAGTGTTGGAAACTTTCAGATTATTGAGTGATGGATACAGAATATAAAACTCCTGCTTATCCTGTAATATTTTTTGCAAATCTCTACACAAAGTCTCTGCTCTTTGGGAGTTCACAACTTTGTAGAGGAGATCAAGAATTTATAGGAAAATGCTAAGTTACAGAGGTCTGTATCCTCTGGAGAGGTACCATCAGATACTGGTTTTTTTTTTTTTTTTTTTTTTTCCTCCCCTGTGCCAAGGCAGACTGGATGAGTTCTCTCTTGGTTAGACTTTTAGAGATGAACCTTCAAGGGGTGATTGGTGATACCCTAGAGGATGTGAAAGTGGTAATTGGAGACTGGCATGCCCCCACTATTTCCATCTCCATTCCAAGGCTATATCCTTCAACACATTTTTTCTCAGCCCCACAATGTGGTATACCAAGAAAGTGTGACTGTACTCTTGATGGGGACACAATCTTCTGGGATGGAGATAAGAACTGTATACACAAAACAATAAGAAATCCGGACAGAAGGAAATAGATTTCTGAACTGTTCAGAAAGCACAGAGAGTTCCTAAGAAGGAATAGAGAAACATGGGCTGGAAGTTAGAGATGGAGCTGAGCCGCATGGGAGTGGAGTGGGCAGAGAGGAGCAGGCAGGCTGGGCAAGGGGACAGAAATCCCATCCACCCCTCAGACTAGAAATCACTCATTCTCTCCTGACCTAGTTTTCACCATCACTCTCTTTTTTCTTCCCTTTTTTTTTTGTGTGTGTGTGTTTCTATTTAGCATCTAACACTACTTTCTCTGCTTCATCTTAGTTTACCATCTACCTTGGTTGGCCCCTATCACTTATACCACCTTCTTTCTTTCTTTCACCATTTTCTAATATTTCCATTATATGATCTATTTTGTTGTCAACTTTTATTTCATATCCGCCTGTGTGTATGTCTATCTGATCATTTAATCATCTATTTCTCTATCCTTATTTATCATCATCTGTTTTTATTTTCTGCCCTTGTACCTTTATGTCTAAATGGTTTCTTCCTTATGTCTTTCATCCTTAATATTCCCCCTATTCTATTTTTGCTTCTTTATTCCCCCTACTTCTTTTTTCACCTTGTTTCCACACTATACTTCTTTTCTCTATGGGTCAACATCCTTCCCTCCCCAACTGTTTACTTCCCTCCAGTTAAGTATATCCATTAATAATAACAGCTAGCACTTATATAGTACTTACCATGTTACAGGCAGTGTTACCAGTGTTTCACATATGTTAATTCATTCAATCCCCACAACATCACTGAAATAGTTAATTCCCATTATCCTCCTAGGTTATAGAGATTAAGCAACATGTCAAAGGTCCTAAAAAAACTCACTGCCCTCGAGTCAATTCGACTCATAGTGACCTCTCCTTGGGTTTCCAAGGTGGTATCTCTATGGAAGTAGATTGCCCATTCTTTCTTCATGAGGAGTGGATGGTGGGTTTGAACTGCTAGCCTTCTGGTTAGCAGTAAAATCCCTTAGGCACTACGCCAATAGAGCTGAGACTCAAACCTTGGCACTCAGTCTCCAGATCTGTGTTATAAACTACTGTGTCCTCTCAAGAAAGTAGACAGTGCTTCACCTTTTTAAATGTGACTCTTAGCCCCATCTTGCTAACCTGGTGTTTAATGTAGTCTCCATCATTATTGGGGTTCCTCATGCTCCAGGATAGGGCAAAATCCCAGAAGTCCTAGATAAAGCAGTATTCTTAGGAGAAGTGCTTCTGATTTTTCAGTCTACCTAGTCACAGTTGATAAACTCACTGTTCAAATCCAGTTGTCCCTTGGGGTCACAAGAAGACTTCTGTGCCACACTTGGGCTTAGGACTACTTTTTTTTTCTTTAACAAACAGAAATGTTTCCTCCCATAGTTTAGAGGCTAGAAATCCAAATTCAGGGTTCCAGCTCTAGGGGAAGGCCTTCTCTCTGTGTGGGCTCTGGGAGAAGGTCTCTGTGTCCTTTCAGTATCTGCAGGCCCAGCTTTCCTTGGAGATCTCCACATGTGTTGGCACCAATCTTCCTCTAGGTGTAGGAGTTTCACAGCACAGGGACCCTGGGTCCAAGGGATGGATTCTACTCCTGTCTCTTCTTTCTTGGTGGCACTGAAGTCCCTCTTTCTCTGCTCACTTATTTCTCCTTTTATCTCTTGTAAGATAAAAAGTGATGCAGGACACACTTCAGGGGAACTTCCCTACATCAGATCATGTTGTGACTAGAGTAAGGGTATTGCATTATACCCTATTCCCCTTACAATAGATTGGCTACTCACATCAGATCACATCATGGGGGGAGGTGATTACATCATAACATAACTACCAGATTACATCATAATATAACTGACAAACCACTGAGAATCATGTCGTAGCCAAGTTGACACATATTTTTGGAGGATACAAGTCAATCTATGATAAGTACCATGAAGAAAACACCCTATAATATAGTATGTGTTGCATTGGATTCCATGCAGGTTGAAGATTTGCCACCTCTCTGCTGTGGCCTGTAAAGACCTCACTCCACTCTCAGTGTCAACCAGAGCCTGGGAGACCTGGACCTGAGCCACAGTGACCTGAGGGACCCTGGAGTGCTGCTGCTGTGTGAGGTGCTCAGCCACCCCATGTGCAGACTTCAGACTGTCTGGTGAGAAACACTTTGTTCATCATCAGCAAGAGTCCAGATCCACATCCTTGCCCTCCTCTCAGGGGTCCCTAGAGCCATGCTCCCTCTCTTCTTCTCCTGGGCTATAGCCACATCAGCCTCCTTTCAAAGATTTTCCTGCCCCAGGACCTTTGCACAGGCAGATTTTTCTTCCTGGGATGTCTTTCCCCAGTAATGTCCCTTTTTTTTTTTGTGGCTAAATACATACACACCCAAACATTTGCTGTACAGGAAATTCTACCTTTAGAATTCAATGGCAGTTTGGAGCAAAGAAGAGTGAAGAAAATCACACCCAAGTCCTTGGACTAAAGGACCAAACAACCAGTACAAAGGACTAAAGGACCATATGAACCATAGCCTTCATGACCCAAGACCAGAAGAACTAGATGATGCCCAGCTACCACAGCCAACCATGCTGACTGGGATCACAAAAGAAGGTCCTGCTCTTTTGTGACTATTTTACTCAGCATGATATCTTCTAGATTCCTCCATGTGGTAGCAGCCATAGGACTTCATTTCTCTTTATGGCTGAGTAGTATTCCGTTGTGTGTGTGTACCACACTTTGTTTATCCATTCATCTGTTGATGGACATTTTGGCTGTTTCCAGCAGTGGTAGCTGGACACCCTCTGCTTCCTCTGGGCTAGGAGTACTTTTTGAGGCTTGAATTCCTGGAGCTCCTGAGTCTGGATTGAGCCTCCAATACCTGTATCCTCTGAGGTCTCTCCTACTATCAGAACCAGATATTACTGTCTCTTTGAAGTTTGGGGGAATCTCCTTCTCCCCTCTTCTCTCTGCTTAGTCTGACTCCTCAGCTTCAGCTTTCCCTGTCATCAAAGAGTCTCTTTCTCCCCTCCTCCAACATAATCCCAACATTGACTTCAGAGTTCCTAAAACAGAAGTCAGGAAGGGAGGTTGTCCATAGGGAATTTGCTTTTAGCTCAGCTCCCTAAACTGCTTAGTTTAGCGAACACAAATGTCTGGCCACCTTCTTAGAACATGGGAGGGAAAATAAAAAGAGAAAAAGCACAGATCTTGGTAAAATATCCTGACCTAATGCCCACTATCATGGATGGAGTGAGAAGATCACAGAAAGGAGATGAAATTGTACCTATTCTGGTCCAGGTCTCTAAGCCTCTGAGCCTATTAGCTTTCTTCTTGTGTCAAGTTTCTTACTATGTAGTCGTTCCTGCTTTGGTAACTAACCTGCTTGAAATACAACTTTATCCCATCAATTCTCTGATGAAAAGTATTCAGGATATTCTATCTTCTGGAATTTGATAGTGGTAATTCACAACCTTGTGAATACACTAAAAACTACTGAATTACATCCTTTCAAAGGCAAATTTTATGATTTGTGAATAATGTTATTGTTAGTTGTTCTCAAGTTGATTCCAATGCATGGCAACTCCATGTATACAGAGTAGAACAGCTTCATAGTAGTTTCAAAGCTATGACTTTTTGGAAGCAGAATGCCAGGCCTGTCTTTGGAGGTGCTTTTGGGTGGCTTCAACCACCAACTTTTCAGTTAATAGTCAAGCACTTAAACGTTTGTGCTAGCCAAGAGTATTATCAATTTTTACCTTAAAGTTAAATGCCTGATCTTCAAGGTTTCCTACAATGTGAACCTTGTTTATTTCTTCAGCCTTATGTTCCAATGCTCAACTCTCCTCTCCATGTCCCACACTCAGTCCTCCTGCATACTTCTGCTCATGTAATTTCCTCTAAACTGAAATCTTTTTCTCCTTCCCTTCATAGGCTTCTAGCCCATACTTTCTTCAAGTCCGGTTAAAATCCCATCTCCTTCATGGACCCTTCTCTGACAACTCTAGTCTTTATTGATTTTTTCAAACTCTAAAGCCCTTTGCATTTATAATATTCCCACTTTGGCATATATTTTGTTAGACTGACAGTTAGTTCCTTGAATGAAAGCACACTTCTTTTGCATCTTTACAACTCACACGATATCTGGCACTGAGTAGGCTCTACAGTAAATGAATGTGTGAATGAATACTTTGTATATTTGTTGTGTTGTTATTGTTGTTACTTGCAACTTTGTATATTTACTAATCTGTAAATGGTGTCTATGTGCCTGTCTTGTTTTTTTTCAACTAGATTGTAAGGTGCTGCAGGCAGGGGCCATGTATTTACATGAAATTTAGCTCTAATTCAGAACTAGACACAAGGTTGACCCTTCAGCAAGTTGACTCTTCAATTGTTTGGTTATTTGATGACTTGCAGAAAGAGTTGCACCTTTTACACTTTATTGGTGATGGACTGGAAAGGGAGGACACTGAATAGGCAGACAAAGTCCCCAGGATGCCTGGCTGTATGGCGGTTTCTCCACCCTTAACCACAAATGGTTCATTGTCCACTGTCTTTGGCATCCACAAAGGCCTTTGGAAAGAGATGTAGCAATTTCTCCCTCGGGTCTTATTTTTAAAATGAGTGGCTGAGAATGTTTGTCACAAGAAGGGTCAGACAGAGCCGATGACTCTGAGCTGCCTGGTGGATGAGATGGGTGCTGCCTAAAAGGAGATACAGTGGTTGATTCTTAATTTGGGGCCTCTACTGCTTTGGAAGAAGAAACCAGGCCAAAAGGAAAGAATGACTTGCCCAAAACAGATCACAGCTTCCATGGGGATAAAATTCCCTAGTCAGAAAGTGTTTTCCTCAGCCCTACAGTTTGCACTTGACTGCTAACCAGAAGGCTGGCGGTTCAAACCCACCAGCCACTCCTCGGAAGGAAGGTTGGGCAATCCTACTTCCGTAGTGATACTGCCTCGGAAACCCAAGGAGGGGTCGCTATGAGTCGGGGCTGACTCGACGGCACATAACAACAACAACAACAGTTTTAAGACTAGGGCTAGAGGGCCCAGAAGGTACTTGCCTTCCATTCACCCAACGGAAAAAATAAGAGGTTCATTGAGTGCCTATATGTGCCATGTATTCTGCTAGGCAGTAGGTGTTAAAGTGTGGACCTGACATAGTTTCTGTCCTCCAGAAACTTATAGATAATTGGGAGAAGGCAGACAAGAACAAACATTAGTGTGGTAAGTTTAAAAACAGAGGAAGAGGGATAGGAAATCCAGGGAATGATTCTTTGAAGAATAGCATCTAAGTTGAGATCTGATGACAGATTGAAGTTAGCCAGGCAAAAGAGGAGGCATTCCAGACAGAGAATAGATTGTGCAGAACTCAAGAGATGGGGGGGGGGGGGGGGGAAAGATGAACAAGAAAAGTCATATTCATAGTAGATAGTTCAGCTGTCTAAAACAATGTTACCCATGGGCCAAATCCAGTTGGCCACATGTTTTTGTAATTAAAATGTTATTTGAGCCATTCATTCATTTATGTATTGCCCATGATGATTTTGTGCTACAATGGAAGAGTTAAGTAGTTGTCACAGAGAACATTTGCACCTCAATGCCTAAAATGTTTTCTATTTGGCCCATTACACACAAAAATTTTGCCAATTTCTAGTCTTGAGCATATAGTTCGAACAAAGGATATGGAAACTGAGAAGAAATGAGGCTAGGAAGTAATCAGGAGGCAGACTATGAAAGGCCTTTAAACCCAGCTAAAGAATTCACCCTTTACTATAAAAGCAATACAAGAGCAACTGAAGTATTTTAAGCAGGCCAACAACATGATATTATTTTCTTTTTAGGTAATTAGGGTGGGATGAAGAAAGAAGATGAGGCAAAACTGTAGTAGGGAGACAAGTTTTGGGGGGATAATATCTAAGCAAGCAATTATAGTTTGGATTATGAAAGCACCTGTGCAATGGAAAGAAGTGGACACATCTGAAAGGTAGTAATGAGGATTTGTTTAGGTAGGGGAACTTTCTAATGGGAATTTTTCCAAGGTGAGGAAGAGGCAGTAGTGAGCATTTGATACTATTTGAATTCTTTCATTTACTTGAAGGCAACACACAAGTATATCTTATCTAAAGGTTTTTTTTTTTTTTTTTCTTTCCTTCCATGGTCTTATTTAGAATCAGTATTTTACTACTTCAGTGGAATGTAGAAACCTTAGCACCACATAGGTCCCGTCCCCCTCCTCCTTTTATGTTGTCACTGCTTTGTGCATTTCGTCTGCATACACTGAAAACATCATTAGACAGAGTTTTTGCTTTCAACCGTAGAGTGAGTTTTAAAGAACTTAAGAGGAGAATAATCTACTACACTTACTCAGAACATTTACAATTTCTGTTGCTCTTCCTTTATTCCTGATGTTCCAAGTTTTCTCCTGAAACTTATTTTCTTTCTGTCTGAAGAATTTCTTTCAGCAATATTTTCAGACTGGCAACAAATTCTCTTAGTTTTCCTTCATCAGGGAGGGCATGTCTTTGTTTCACCTTCGTTCCTGAAGGTTATTTTTTTACTGGATATGGAATTCTAGTTTGGTAGTTCTTTTCTTTTCACATTTTAAAAAGATTGTTTCAATTTCTATGGCTCCCATGGCTTCCATGAGAAATTTGCTGTTTGTTATGCAAATGGTTGTTTCCCTATATTTTCTCTAGCTGCTGTCAAGGTATTTTTCTCTTTGTTTTTAATTTTCAGCACTTTGATTATGACATATCTGGATGTAGATTTCATTGACTTTATCTTGTTAAGGATTCACTGAGGTTCTTGGATCTATAGGTTCATACTGATGTGATATATGGATATGTAACATTCACTATATTTTGTAAAGGAGATCTGATGGCATAGTGGATAAGGCTGCTACCCAGAAGGTCAGCGATTCAAAACCACCAGCCGCTCTGCAGAAGGAAGACGGGGCAATCTACTTCCATAAAGATTTACAGCCTTGGAAACCCAATGGAGGTCGCTGTGAGTCGGATTCAACTCGATGGCACTGAGTTTGGTTTTTTTTTTGAGTTTATATTTTATAAGTTTTCAATGACAATTTCTTCAAATATTTTTTCTGCACATTATTTCTCCTCTTCTTCTGGGACTCCAATGACATGAATGTTAGACTTTTTGACATTTTCTCACTGGTCTAAGGGTCATTTAATTTTTTTCAATTTTTTTTTTCTTTCCTCCTTTTTATCAGTGTAGATAATTTCTATTGGTTTATCATTAAGGTCACTGATTTTTCTCTTTCACAATCTCATTCTGCTTCTGATCCTATGCAGTGAGTTTTTTTTTTTATTTTGGAGATTGTATATTTTAGCTCTAAAATTCCCATTTTGGTTCTTCTCTATAGCTTCTCTTTGCTCAACTTTCAACTTTTTCATTCATTTCAAGAGAGTTTGTTCCTATTTCATGAAGCAATTTTATAACAGCTTCTTTAAAATCTTTGCCCAACATCTGTGTCATCTTGGAATTGGCAACTGTTGATTGTCTTCTCTCATGCAAGTTGAGATTTTTCTGCGTCTTTGTATGACAAGTATTTTTGGATTGTACCCAGGACATTTTTAGTATTATGTGTTAGATTCTGGGTTTTTTTTAATCGTATGAAGTATATGATATTTTTGTTTTAGCAGGCAATCAACACAATTGATCTCAGGGTACAAATTCCAAATCAACCTTTTGTGGGTTATAGCTTCAATGTCAGTTCCATTTTGAATGCCTTTTCAGTGCTATTCTGATTTATCTCACATGTGTACCAATCAGTAGAGAGTCTGGAACCTGAGTGGTGGAATATCCCTTAGTACTATTCTCAAAGTCCTGGATATGATGCTTAAGATCAGATCCAGGGTGGTACATCTTAGAGTAAGCCCAAGAGTCTATTGACAACTTTATAAGGTAGGGTTTAAATCTTTCCTTTGTTTGATTTCCCTGGTACTTTCCCTGTAACTCCTCTTTTTGGTTCTCTAGCCAGAAATTTGAGGCATTGTTACCCCATACTACTGCATTCTTCCTGTGGCTACTGGGTTTTATTTTGTTTCCTCAGCCTGGGAAAGCATTTTCTGCCACTCTTTGCTTGGCTAATTACTACTGATTTTTCAAGTCTAAGATTAAATGTCATTTTCTCTGAAGAGCCTTCACTTACTCTCATATCAGTTGTGTTCTCCTTGTTATTCTCTCCTAGGACACATTATACTTTACAATTGCATATGTTTTTGCTTATTTCTTTAATACATCTCTCCTACCAGACATATCTGTCTTTTTTACCATTATATGTATTTCCCATATCTAAAAGAGTGCATGCCATACAACATATAAGCAATAAATATTTATTTAACTAGTTAGTCTATTTTTCCTTCCATCCACTCACCCATCCATGCCCTGACTCATTCCAAAGGTGATATTAAACTCTTTATTTAAAATATGGCCTTGCCATCAAGAAACAAATTAAATCTTCTCTTTCTGTAACTTTATTATTTGTGAAGGATTTTCACATCTCATGTTTTTCTAACCTGGTTCTGTGAAGAAGACAAGGAATAAAGTTTAATCATACTTTATAAATAAGTAAACTGAGATTCAAAGAGATAAAATAAGTTTCCCAAAGTCACATCTAGTTAGTAGTGGAGGTTATGGGTTGGGTGAGGAGGAGGATGAGGCAAATGAAGTGCCTGGGGAATGAAATTTAAGGATACACTCATTGTCAAGGTTCTGCAAGCACTTGAGAATATCTTGCATAGCTGTGAGAGTGGCTATCTTCTTAAATTTTTGCATTTTCTACATCTCACTTTCTTCATTTTCATCTTGGCCCTGTTGTGGGTCAGTCCAGATTTGTCTGACTTCAAAACCTCTTTCAGTATTTTGATAGAGAGCTCTAAATAACTGTAAGTAGCCATGCATTCAGATCTCACCTTCATTAGTGTTTTGATGAACTCTGGAGTCACAGAGATATGGGTCTGAATCCAAACTCCTCTACTTATTTACTTTGGGCAAATTACTTTTTCTCAGATGCAAAATGGATACATCTATTTCATAGGCTTGCTGTAAAGATTGTTGTTGTTGCTATGTGCCATTGAGTTGGACCTGACTCATAGCGACCCCTCCTTGGGTATTCAAGGCAGTATCACTACAGAAGTAGATTGCCCAACCTTCCTTCCAAGGAGTGGCTGGTGGGTTTGAGCCTCCAGCTAATGATTACACATAATGATATAATGCAGACATGGCAGTCTGCTGATTGTTCTTAATATTTGTTCTCCTCTTCTTTTTTTTTTTTGGTTTCTCTTCTATAGACACAGGGAGTCTAATTTTTAGCTGGGTGCAAGGCATCCAAAGAAGGACTCCATTTTCTAGCCCTTCTTGTAGCTAGTTGTGACCACGTGATTATATTCTAGCCAATGGGATGCAAGGCATAGTCATATGAAGTCAACTTTTGAATCGTCTCCCATTCCTGCTATCTCCTTCTTGATGACTGAAATGCATACATAGTGCCAAGTCATTCTGAACAATATAAATGACTGCAACATCCTAGAGAAGGTTGAACAAAAGATAGGATCCTTGAGCTCTGATGACTTTATAGAGCAGAACTGGCATTGTAGCTTGGATTTGAAGGTAACAGTAAAATAAACTTTCTTTGTCCTTACCATTGCAATTTTCAGACTTGGTCACAGAAGTTAAATTTATGTTCTAAACTTATATAGCAGATAAAGTGGCATATTACTTGGAAGAGAGTAATCGCTTAATATTTGGTAAGATAATAGTTCATTCAGATGCTAATAAGCATTTATCTACATTCATGAGATTTATCTATTAAATCTCATTCATTAACATGAATATAGCTTGAGACTTCTTCCGTGTCTGATACAAACTCTCATGCCCACCAGTGTTCCTTGGTGCCAGGTGCAGGACAATCTGTAGAGGATGCACTTAGGACAGAGATGCTGGCTTTTCAAGGATAGTGACTTCAAGTCTAGAACTATCGTGGCTTTGACTTCTGAAAACATGTTATCTATAAAATCTTGTTGTTGTTGTTGTTATGTGCTGTCGAGTCAGCCCTGACTCATAGCAACCCCTCCTTGGGTTTCCGAGGCAGTATCACTACGGAAGTAGGATTGCCCAACCTTCCTTCCGAGGAGTGGCTGGTGGGTTTGAACCACCAGCCTTCTGGTTAGCAGTCAAGTGCCTTAGCCACTATGCTACCAGGGCTCCCTATAAAATCTTAGGAGGGTTGAATAAGATATGATAAACATTGTTTTAAATGTATACCTGAGCTCATGATAAAGTAATTAAAATTTTGAGGAGCCAGAAACAAACAGGGAACTATAAAGGGTGAACTGTAATGGAGCTATGTTGAGAAAGATTATGAGTTTTGATTATACAGTTATATTCAATGCTCACCCAGGGTTAGGAAGATGAGGTACTGAGCCCAAATGAGGTAGAAAGTTGGAACTGAAATTTCTACATAAAATAAGGACTTTGAGCTATACTCTCAGTGAAGAAATAGGATTTAAAAACATCCAGTATAGGGAGATGACTACATAACTTAAAATGTCTTATCTTGGGCTCAATTTGGAGGGAAAGGTCCATTCCATGAGTAGGTTTAGCATCCAAATTTGCATTATCTATGGGTTTCAGGAACAACTAATTGTAAATAAATAAATAACATAAAAATTGGTTCTTAGACAAAAATACCTTTGGGCAACCTAAAAGAAGTATATGTCAAACCTTTCTAGATATTCTCCTCCTAAGAACTTAAGATAATTGAATGGTCTGATAGAGATATTAATAAATATTTCTTAAGTGATTAAAATCATAGAAAGAATATAAAACAAGGAAATAAAAATGATACTATGGGAAAAGACTAGGCATATTTGAAAAAGAATTTCTAGAAATAAAATAGTGTAGAATTTCTATATGAAAAATTCCCTTAAATTGAAGTGCAATGTAATTAGAATAATTAAACAAAAAATTAGATAAAAATTAAGAGAAACAGTGAACTGAAGGCAGTTAAAAGGAAATGATTTATAATGTAGCAGAGATGGAAAATATAAAAGAGAGATTTAGATACTGAGAAATTCTGATGAGGGAAATGATACAAATACAATCTCAAGTTAAGAAAGTTGGATGTGATTACAGAAGGACATTAAGCCGAGACCGTGTGCCATGTGTGTTCCATGGCTCAACTCTCAAGGTGTTCCTGAAAATCCATAAACAACTCATATTTTTCCCCTGATGACCACATGGTCAGCTTGCTTTTGGCCTTTTGCTGTTTTACATGAATAAATTACATGTTCTCATATTTACTCCTTTCCTTTGAGGTTAAGTTTCCTTGTATCTGAAGTAAATCTTTTAGAAGTTCTTTTAGTGAGCTCCAAGAAGCACCTTGGAAAACAGGCCTGGTGATCAGCTTCTCAAACCTCACAGCCTTGAAAATCCTACACAGCAGTTATACTATGCACACAGGTGGTTGGCATGAATTGGAATCAGCTCGATGGCAACTAACAACAATAGTATGAATTACACCTCAACATAGAGAAAACAAAAATCTTCACAACTGGACCAATAAGCAAGCATAACAATAAATGAAGAAGAGCTTGAAGTTGTCAAAGGTTTCCTATTACTTGGTTCCAAAACCAACACCTATGAAAGCAGCAATCAAGAAGTCAGACGACTTATTGCACTGGGCAAACCTGCTGCAAAAGACCTCTTTAAGGTGCTGAAGAGTAAAGATGTCTCTTTGAAGACTAAGGTGTGCCTAACCCACGCCATGGTATTTTCAATCACCTCACATGCATGTGAAAGCTGGACAGTGAATAAGGAAGACTTGGAGAAGAGTTGATGCTTTTGAGTTGTGATGTTGGCGAAGAATACTGAAAGTACCATGGACCGCCTGAAGAACTAACAAATCTGTCTTGGAAGAAGTACAGCTGGAATGCTCCTTGGAAGTGAGAATGGCCAGACTTTGTCTCACCTAATTTTGTCATGTTATCAGAAGTGACCATTCTCTGGAGAAGTATATCATGCTTGGTAAAGTGGAGGGTCATTGAAAAAGGGGAATGCCCTCAAACAAGATGGATTGACACAGTGGCTACAATGATGGGCTCAGGTATAGCAAGGATTGTGAGGCTGGCACAGGACCAGGCAGTGTTTTGTTCTGTCATAAAAAAGTTCGCCATGAGTCAGAGCTGACTCGATGGCACATAACAACAACAACAATTCAAATACACACAACTCAGATGATTAAGAATCATTTCAAATTCTTTTCCCATAGGAAAACAAATTACCTGATATGTTCAAATCTAAGATTTATCGGGCTTTCTGATATAACTAAATCTAAGACTTGGCTGAACTTCAGTCCATATATGTGTCTTCTCTCACAGACAAGAGAACAGAATCAGTGATCTGTGGGTATCTTCACATGTGGAGAATATGACATTCGCAAAAGGAGATTGTATTGATAATTTTCTTCCTTCCTCCTTCTTCCTGCTTCCTATCCTTCTCTTTCTTTTTTCCTTCCTTTATTATGAACCCCACAGCTCATCTGTGCTCAGAATTGTCTACTCAGAGCAACAGTACAATATCATGATTAGGAGCAAAGAACCCAGAGTTAAACGAACCTGGTTCAAATACTGACTCCCAACTTACTTGCTGTGCCTTGTTACATTGGGCATATTACCTAACCCTTCTAAGCATGTTCCCTCCTCTGTAAGCTAGGAAAAATTAATAATAGTATCTACCTCATTGAGTGGTTGGAAGGATTAAATAAGAAAGTGCATACTACCTGGCATATAGTCATTCTATAAATATTTGCTACTATTATCCTTCCTTCCTTCCTGTCTCACCTTTCTTCCTTCCTTCCTTTCTGCCTGACCTTTCTCCTCCTATCCTTCCTTCCTTGCAATAGATAGTAGGAGTACAAAGTCACTTAAAACATCATGTCCTCAAGGAGCCTACAGCCTAATTGAGTTTGGGAGATTATACACAGTGACTCACAGTACCTGCCAGTGTATCTAGTAAGGATACAGTCAATGCAGAATAAAGGGTACAAACAGTGCTATGGAAGTCAAAATAGCCAGATTAGCAATTCATTAGGCTGAGAGGGATGTTGAGCCCCTTGACTGCAGACTGCTTAGCCCTGCTTTTCTCTGACACTGAGTGGGTATAGCCCTGGGCAGAGTGACAGACTCAGTGTTACTCTGTGGTAGCCCTTGTCATTCTCAATAGGTCAAGTACAAATCCTCCTGGCAGACAGACAGAATGCCACCTGTGCCAATAGCAGCAACAACTTTAGATACAAATGACAGGACAGGTTAGAATGTCAGGAGGAAGTCACATGTATTAGGTGACTAACCCTGTATTTGAGTAGTATTTGAATAGGACATCACAAACACATATTAGTTCTGGAGGGAACTTCAGGAGGTTACTCATCAATTTCCCTGCTTTAGTTGGGATTTTGACTTGGTTATTCCAAAGACTCTGGTAGTGTAGTGCCTAAGGCACTTACTGCTAACCAGAAAGCTGGCAGTTCAAACCCACCAGCCACTCCTTTAAAGGAAGGTTGGGCAATCTACTTCTGTAGTGATACCACCTCGGAAACCCAAGGAGGGGTTGCTATGAGTCAGATCTGACTTGATGGCACATAACAACAACAACAACAACAGCATTGCAAAGACTGTCAGCATCACAGATCACAGAAAGCTTGCCAAGTCTTCTTACTATAGTCAAATAGTTCCTCAAATCCCATTATCCTTTGTATAACCTTCTGGAGGCTAAATCTTGCCTACACTGATGCCTTTGTGTATAAAAGGAACTTGGCAAATATTTGTTGTCTATTAAATGGGATTCTCAGGCCCAACCTGCTACTTATATTTTCCTTACCTATGCTGTAATTTTGTAATACACACTTATAAATGTTTCTGTTTAAAGTTGACATCCCAAAGCTTGGGATTCTTGAACTTTGTGGTCCTCTACGATGAGCTACTGAAAGAATCTTTGCAAAAATATATTTCACTAGAATAAGATACCAAAGTTTTGTTCTTGTTTTTTGCAAATTTGCCTGGAATTATACAAATACAATGTGATAATGAGAAGCTTAGCTCCACAGACATGTCTTTGATTTACAAAAACAAAAGCAAAACAAGATTACTGCCCGAATAGTTCCAATTGTTTGCTAAGCAAATGATTCCAAAATACATCAGGAAAATATGGGGAACATATAGAACAGATCTTTGAGGGTTAAAGGATAGGAAACGATTGATCTAAATGGTTCTGAATACGTGGTACCTTTTGTAGATGCTGTTTGTTGTTAGCTGCCCTCAGGTCAGCTCTGACTCTTAAGAACTCTATGTATAACAGAATGGAACATTGCGTGGACCTGTGCCATCTTCATGGTCATTGATGCTTGAGTCTATTGTCGCAGCTATTGTGTCAATCCATTTCATTGAGAGTTTCTCTCATTTTTGCTGACCCTCTACTTTACCAAACATGTCTTTTCCAGCAACTGGTCTTTCCTGATGACATGTCCAAAGTAAGTGAGCTGAAGTCCTGCCGTTCTTGCTTCTAAAGAGCGTTCGGGTTGTATTTCTTCCAAGATTGATTTTTTATTCTTCTGGCTGTTGTTGTTGTTGTTGTTATGTGCCGTTGAGTAGAACCTGACTCATAGCGACACCTCTTTGGGTTTCCGAGGCAGCAGATTGCCCCATCTTCCTTCTGAGGAGTGTATGGTGGGTTTGAACCCTTCTGGTTAGCAGTCAAGTGCTTTAGGCACTACGCTACCAGAGCTCCTATTCTTCTGGCAGTCACAGCATATTCAATATTCTTTGCCAATACCCCATTTGGAATACATCAGTCCTTCTGTCTTCCATTTTTCATTGTCCAGCTTGCACACACAATATGAGATGACTGAAAAAGATCACGGCTTGGGTCAGTTGAACCTGAGTCATCAAAATGACACCATCGCTTTTTAAAACTTTAGAAAGATCTTTTGCAGATTGGCCCAGGGCAAGAATCATTTGATTTCTTGACTGGTGCTTTCATGGATATTGATTGTTCATCCAAATAGCATAAAACTATCGACAGCTTCAACTATTTCTCTATTTATCATGATGTTGTTTATTGGTCCAATTGTGAAGATTTTTTGCTTTCTTCATGTTCAAGCACAATCCACACTTAAGTCTGTAGTCTTTGACCTTCATTAGTAAGTGGTTCAAGCTGGCAAGCAAGCTTGCTTTTTATAAGTTGTTGTTGTTGTTATTTGCCGTCGAGTCAGCCCCGACTCATAGCGACCCCTCCTTGAGTTTCCGAGGCAGTATCACTACGGAAGTAGGATTGCCCAACCTTCCTTCTGAGAAGTGGCTGGTGGGTTTGAACTGCCAGCCTTCTGGTTAGCAGTCAAG
>NW_006921627.1:8678285-8709342 GCF_000298275.1 Orycteropus afer afer
CCACAGGTTCAACTACTCAGTCCCTCTGGGGCCACAACCTTGCCCCTTGTCAGCTCTACTATACACCTGGGAATTCATCATTCACATAAGTTTATAGGACCATTGTCTGCCAACCCTATATATGTTCTTGGATACACTCCCCATTTCATAGACATACCTAATTGTTTAGCCTGTCCACCCATCTATCCATCTATCCATCCACATACCCACGTTTGCCTTCACTGACAATGCAGCTACTCTTTAAGTTTTGACCTTTCTTTCAACACAGCTCTGTTGATCCTCTCGAACAAGAATTCTTCTACCAATTCATCTTGCCATCATGCGACATGTTCTCTTCTTGTTAGAATTGGGATACAACTAAAATGACACAAATGATGGTGTGTACTGTATCAGTAAGAGATTTGCCAACTCAGGTAAGTTGTCTTCCCTTTTAAATTCTTTTCCATGCATTTCTTCCATTCTGCTCACACCGTTGTCTTACTGAGGAAAAGCTCATACTTCTTGATCAATGGCAAGGTTATAGCCTTGCTTGCTTTGGTGCTTTGAGAGGAGGAATGGGGGATGGGAAGGAAAGAGTGGTACAAAAATGGATACTATGGTTTCAGTAGGAGCTCTGGTAGCATAATGCCTAAGGCACTTGACTGCTAACCAGAAGGCTGGCGGTTCAAACCCACCAGTTACTCCTCGGAAGGAAGATGGGGCAATCTACTTCTGTAGTGATACTGCCTTGGCAACCCAAGGAGGGGTTACTATGAGTTGGGTTTGACTTGACGGCACACAACAACAACATGGTTTCAGTAGCCTTGACTGATATACTTCATTTCTGAAGCATATTTTTAAGTTGTTGAGGACTATACTGTCATCTGTCTTAGGAACACTTAACTGATTACAAAAATAGAAAACCCCATGCCTACCTGACATTACCCACCAGTATTTGGGCTAAGACTCAGGAACCTACCCCTCCAGACTCTGGGGTCAGCTTTCCCTCAAAGTACTGGCCATTTCACTGCCTCCTTTCATTCTACTTCTGCTCCCATCTGCACCTTGTACCTATAATACTCTTTCTATCATTTTCATCACTGAAGAAAGACCTGAAATCAACCCCCTCCAAGAAGCTGTTCTAGAACACTCAGAAAAGGGTTATAATCTTATCCTTTCCTGGCCAAACATAAAACTCCCGACTTTCTTATTGACTACTTCACTAAAATCTCCACCTTATAATTAGTATTTTAAATTATATTTTTATTTTCAGATTTATATTTGGTTTGTTTTTAAATCAGTGGTATGTAGTATCATAAGCGTGATTTTTCCAATATTACTGCTTCTGCATATTTCATAATTCAGTACATGGGAAAAATGGGTACTTAATAAATGTATCCTAATTTCATAGACCAGGTAGTATCTTTAAGTTGCCCTGGGGTGAAAGCCATCACTTTACAAGTAACTTAATAAAACAGCCCTGAGGTGACAAAGAAAAGGTTAGGCAGCATTCACCAAACTGTCCTCTGAATGAACCCTGCTCCTATACCCTGGTACCTGGCTGCATCCTTTAAGCTGTTGCTTGTGCCCTTAGGTTCTAATAAGGAATTCTGTGGAAAAGTTCTCAGTGCCTCTTTGTGAATGCCTTTTATTAATCCTATTGCCCATTTCCAACTTGGTCTGTTATTTTATAAACTAAAATAGCTTTGATGGTGATCTAGCACACCCCTAGTTTCAACCTCTGTCTACCCCATTTTCCACTAGGATCGGTATCAAAGATAATAGTGATGTCTGTATAACAACTTATACAAGGTAAAGGTCTTAAGTCCAAAATACCTACTTTCTTGGTGGGATCATCAGGCTCTCAGGGAAGGTATTTGCAAAGTTTTGATGTCAAATGGACAAACTTGTTGGAATGAGTGTTAAGAGAACTGGGTTCTCTTTAGGGTAGTTACATGGACACACCTTCTCCTTGAATAGAAAACGAAGATACCTTCTGAATTATGGGAAAGTATTGATTGTAAATAGGGTTTCTGTAACAGTTATTATATGCAGACACATCAATATAGTGCTTTGTGTCTCTTGGAACCAAGGCAGACCATATTATCATTATGCCTAAAGTCCTCCATTTAATTCAGTTGGCCAGTTACAACATCCACAAAACTTGGAGTTGATGGAACTACTGCTTTTATTCAATGCCCATGGAAACAGAAGTCAAGAAATAAAATTACATATTACACTGGGCAAATCTGCTGCACATGACCTCTTTAACATGTTTTAAGCATAGCAACAATTGTGAGGATGAGGCAGGACCTGGCACTGTTTGGATCCATTGTACTAAGTGTTGCTATGAGTCAGAACTGACTTGATGTCACCTAACAACAAGTTAGCCATCCTAGCTGGAGTGAAATGGTATCTTGCTGTGTGTTTTATTTGTATCTCTCCAATGACTAATGATGTTGAACATCTTTTCATGCATTTGATAGCCATTTGAATACATACATAAATTTTAATGTGGTAAAATAGATATAACAAAAATGTAGCCTCTTAAACCATTTTTAGCATGCAACTCAGTGACATTAATTACATTCATCATATTGTGCAACTGTCACCACCGTGCATTTCCAAAAAATTTTCATTACCCCAAACAGAAACTCAGTACCACATAAACAACATGCAATATGTAGATGATCCAACCTTGCTTACTGAAAGCAAAGAGGACTTGAAGCACTTACTGATAAAGATCAAAGACTACAGCGTTTAGTATGGATTACACTTCAACATAAAAAACACAAAAATTCTTGCAACTGGACCAATTATCATGATAAATGGAGAAAAGATTGAAGTTGTGAAGGATTTCATTTTGCTTGTATCCACAATCAATGCTCATGGAAATAGCAGTCGAGAAATCAAATGACTTACTGCATTGGACAAATACGCTGCAAAAGACCTCCTGAAAAAAGTGTTAAAGGGTAAAGATGTCACTTTGAAAAGTATGGTGCACCTGACCATAGTATTTTCAATTGGCTTGTATGCTTGTGAAAGTTGGGCACTGAATAAGGAAGACCAAAGAAGCATTAACACATTTGAATTGTGGTATTGGCAAAGAATACTAAATATACCATGGACTGCCAGAAGAACAAAAAATCCATCCTGGAAGTACAACTCCTTGGAAGTGAGGTTGGCAAATCATTGTCTCATGTTACCATGTTATCAGGAAGGATGAGTTTCTGGAGAAGGACATCATGCTTGGTAGAATCAGCGAAAAGAACAGACTCTTAACAAGGTGGACAAACAAAGTGGCTGCAGCAATGGGCTCAAACACAGCAATGATTGTGAGGAGGGGCAGGACTGGGCAGCATTTCGTTCTGTTGTATGTTGCGTCACTGAGTTGGAACCGACTTGATGGCATCTAACAACAACAACACTGCTTTTATAAATGTCTATGGATCACCCTTTGTTCAACGTAGTCACTACTCACAGCAAATACGTTACAAATGGGATAAATAAGTGAGGTGCAGCATCCGAGAAAGTAGTACCACAAAGAAAGACAATGGAAAAGGAGGTAAAACAGCAGAGACAGAAATGTGACAGTTATCAGCAAAGAAATACAAGAGGAAGAAAAATGGCTGAGGAAGCTGAGAATGCAGGACAAAGGACAGAAAAATAAAAATGACCTGTCACAATGTTGATGAGCATTAAAATACTGCCAGGTGCTAGTTCAGACTTAACTTTACATCAGGCTTGCAAATGAGCACAGTATTTTCCCAGCCCATTAAATGCTATTAATAGACAGGGGCAAGGTCGTACAGGAAAGATGAGACAACGATAAAGAATCCCAGCCTTTCTAACCCTAACTTATAAAACCTTAGAAAGAGTACACTGAAGGCAGTTCTGTGAAATAGAATTTAGAATACTGAGCACATATGTCTAATATATTTGTATCCCTACAAAAAGATTTTCATAGGAAATCCATATTTGCAATGTATATTTCAGTGCTTTTTAATTTTCATTGGTAAATATGGCAGAAAGAAGATTTTATTTGTATGCTCAATGAAGCCTTGCATAATCTTGATATAATTGAAACCTTCTGTAAAAACCAAGTGTCTCCAAGGAAATGGAGTAATAAGTTTGCCATGGGAAATGTCCATGTGTGGTAGAGGAAGTTTTAACTTTCTAATATTCAGCAACAGGACATAACAGCAGGAAAAAAGAAACCTTTCTTCATGAGGAGATTTTAAGAATAAATTTGTAAGTTAGGGCTGCACTAGTGTGCACGGTATATAAATTCTGGATATTTTTAATAGACATATATCCACGTATCATGATTTGTGGCTTGGGCTGCAGGTACTCTTTCTTGGCATCCTTTGCTTGACAGAGTCCCAGCATAACTTAGTTCCTGGAGAGTTTAGCAGTCCTCTTCTGCCAGCGTGTTAATCTATAAGATTCTAGTGCTTGGATGTCAGCGTGAGTGTTGAAGATACTCGGAAGATCTGAGGAAGCATGTTACTAAGCTGATAAAACATTTCTTCAGAAATACTCTGTAAGAAGTTAAAAAAGATGTTGCATTTGTTATATTAACACTGTTTTGTTTTTAAATTGAAAAGTATTTTAAAATATGTAACTAGTTCCAGATATGAAACTCAATACATGGAAACTGTCTTTAATGGCTGATTTAAAAGCATCTCAAAAGACAGGTGGTGTCTTTCTGGCTTCATTCTCTGAGAACCTATGTTGTGTTTGTCAGAGAGTAAGTTTCATGATTAGAAAACCCCCTAAAGAAAACTAGTGTAATCAGTAATTAATGTACCACCAATTTTCCTAAATTCTATAGAGAATAGCAAATCATTTTCTGCTAATGCCTTTATTATAAACTCTTCATAACTGACATACTAAAAATGGTGAAAAAACAAAGGAAGGATGAGTGAGGTTTGGTTTTGGGGTCAAACAAGAGATTCCTTGAGTGATAGCTGCTGACATCTTTGACAATAAAGTACCTTTATGGCATCCAAATAGTTCTGCCCTTTAAAAAATAGGAAGTTGTTAGCATTTTATTATGTTGTATTTAGGAGCTTGGAGCAGGGTACCTAATTATATATGTGAGGACTATTTTAACAGAGATTAAACTGAGATAAGATCTACTCAGATAACATACCTGTGGTACTAGAAATTGCACTGTCCTAGAAATTCCTCCATCCCATGAAGCCATTTCCATCATGAAACCTAACAATAGAAAGAACGTTGAATCATGAGTCCTAATCCTCAAACCTACCAGTCATTTACTGAGATAAACTGAGCTTTCATTGTGGGACTTCATGTCTTAACTTTTCAGGTAGACCCTATCCTGTAGGAGAGGCTAAGCCTAAAGGTCAGGTAACTCACTCACTGCCATTGAGTTGATTCTGGTTCATAAGCGACCCACATTGAGTTTCCAAGGCTGTAAATCTTTAGGGAAGCAGAATGCCTCATATTTCTTCTGTGGAACAGCTGGTGGGTTCAAACCATGGATCTTTTGGTTAGTAGCCAAATGCTTTAACTGTACCACCACCAGAGCTCCTTAAAGGTCAGATAGATTTCTGCAATCCCTAATTCCTCCTGTCAGAGAGGCTGAACATCGTTGTGATAACACACACATACTTAGGATTTCTCAAGTCCTGTTTGGTCTCCAAAGGAGCTCTGATGGCATAGCGGGTAAGGCATTTGGCTACTAACCAGATGGTCAGTGGTTCAAACCCAACAGCTGCTCTGCAGAAGGAAGAAAAGACAATCTACTCAAAGATTTACAGCCTTGGAAACCCAATGGGTATTGCTAGGAGTTGGAATAGACTCAATGGCAGTGGGTGGGTAGGTTTAGTTTCCCTATCATGAAGCTAAAACAAGTTATTAAAGGTTAACTAAATATGTGGCTCCCCTGCCTCCACGTCTTACTACTTCTTAAGAAAATAAAAGGCAACAGAGAGCAAGCTAGAATAAAAGTAAAACATAAGTAACACCCAGATATCCTTGTATTCTAGGAAGGCTGGAGATTTATTCTGTGACTGGAAAAAGATAAGCAAAAAAGCCCCTTTATAAAGTACTTGTCATGTGAGGCACCTGACAGCAGGAATAACTCTCATGTTCTTTCTTGTAGGTTGCTCAACTTTCAATATTTGGGAGGAAGAAATATAGGTAGTTTGTTATTGAATATAAGGATATGCTTACCTTTGACACACTTAAATACAAGTTCTGCTCTCTTTAAGCACCAGGGTATAGTCATTTCCTAAAAACAGAAATAAATCATATGATTTTAACAGAACTTAGTAAAAAAAAATAAATAAGTACAGCCAGCTCTTAATTTATCTGTAATGTTCACCATCTACTTTGAGAATAGATTCAGGCAACTATTTGCTAATTCCTCTGGTTTTTGGGCATACAACGTCTTCCAGCTGTTAGAATGCAAACTTAATTAGCCTAATAAATATAAACATATAAACATACCCTTAAAACTTCCTAGATAATTAATTCTAAAGACATATGTAAATGATTTTGGAACTCCACCTACTACTCTCAATATGTTAGCATGAATAACTGTACTAAATTGTGTAATACTTGTATAAGCAATACATAGAAATATTTTTATTATATAATATAGGTTATTTTAAAAGCAATGGAAATAAATAAACACCCCATCCCAAATGCCTAACAAACCAACTGTATTAATTTTTCTATGTCATCTTTCATCTTTGATCAGATGCATCAGTGCCAGACTACACACAGTATAGGCATAATTTTCCCTGATTATGGTCAGTGATTAGGCCATTCTAAACTGTTCATGGTTATTTCTGTTGCTTTCCTAAATTTAATTTTGTTGTTGTTGAGAATATACACAGCAAAACATACAATTCAACAGTTTCTACACATACAATTAATTCAGTGACTTTGGGTAACTATTCTCACCTTTCACTTCTGAGTTGTTTCTCCCTCATTAACATAAACTCACTGATCTCTAAGGTTCTTATTAATCTTTCCAGTTGCTGTGGTCAATTTGATCCCATAGAGAGAGGGATCTTAAAAGAGCAGAATACTCAAGGCAGACCTTTTTCACTAGCTAAACAAAACTACTGTTTGGTTGTAAGATGATTTTAGGGGATATTTTTGGTTTAAGGTTTAAAGATTCTTTCAGGGCAGTAGTTTCAGGGGTTTATAAACCTGCCATGGCTGCAGAAAATCAACATTCCATGAGAATTTGAAATTCTGCTCTACATTTCCCCCCTTTTGATCAGGATTCTTCTATGGAAACTTTGGCAAAATGTTCAGTAATGGTAGCCAGCTACCATCCAGTTCTTCTGGTCTCATGACAAAGGAGGCAGTTACTCATAGAGGTCTTTTCACATCAAAATTATTTTCCTATTCTATCAGCCCTCATAACTATAAAAAGTGTTTATTATTTCACTATGGTGATTCTGAAGCTTTTTGGGCTCCAGGATTTTTAATATTCTTAAAAATTACTGAGGACTTCAATGAGCTTCTGTTTATATGGATTATATTCCTTAATATTTACTGCATTCAAAATTGAAAATAAGAAAACTATTAATTTCATCTTAAAACAATAACAATAACCCATTATATGCTAACATAAATAACTATTATTTTCCAATATAAAAATTTTTAGTGAGACTAATGACTTTGTTTTACATTTTTGCAGAGTTCCTTAAGCCTAGCTTAAAAGAACATTGCTGACTTCTCACATGTGCTTTTCATTCAGACTGCTCTGCTATCATACATCACGTAGCCCCTGGAAATCTCAGTGTCACTTGCAGAAAGATGAGGGTGAAAAGACAAATAATGCATTAATCTTATTATGGAAATATGTTTAACCTTGTGGAGCCCCAGAAAGAGTCCAGAAGCCTCGGCGGATTCTCCAGAACATAATTTGAAAATTATTATTGCGTTAATATATCACAATTTACTTAAATATTCCCTTATAGCTAGATATTTAGGTGATTGTCATGATTTTTTGTAAACAACAATGAAGTGAACAGAGTTATGCATATTTATACAGATAAACACACACATCTTTTGGAATGACTTCTTGGGACACTTATTCCTGTCAATGAGTGAAATAGAAGTTAGATCTTTCCAAAAGGTTATACCAATTTACATTAACTACCAGCAATGAAATGCATCATGTAGTTTCACAATATTTTCACAAGCATTTAGTAATTTAAATGTTATTTTAAGTGTTCTTGAACATTTTTACTAATATAACAGGTTCAAAATGGCATCTTGACTTTTTAAAACAGCTTTAGGTTTATAGAAAAATTGAGATGATAGTACAGAGATTTCCCATATACTCCCTCACCCAGTTCCCCCTATGACAGACATACCTCGGAGATATTGTAGGTTCAGTTCCAGACCACTGCAATAAAGCGAGTCACACGAAATTTTTGCTTTCCCAGTGCATATAAAAGTTCTGTCTACACTATACTGTAGTCTATTAAGTGTACAACAGCATTATGGAAAAGTGTGAAATACTGTAAGAATCACCAAAATGTGACACAGAGACACGAAGTGAGCACATGCTCCTGGAAAAATGGTGCTGATAGACATGTTTGATGCAAGATTTCCACAAATGAGGTATGCTTGTATCAACATCTTATATTAAGATGTTGTTGTTGTTATGTGCCGTCAAGTTGGACCCAACTCATAGCGACCTCTCCTTGGGTTTCCGAGGCAGTATCTCTATGGAAGTAGATTGTCCAACCTTCCTTCCGAGGAGTGGCTCGTGGGTTTGAATCGCCAGCCTTCTGGTTAGCAGTCAGGTGCCTTGGCACTACGCTACTAGAGCATAATTAATTTATTACAACTAATGAATTGATACTAATACACTTTTATTAACTACTCCACAGTTTATTCAGATTTCCTTAGTTTTTACCTAATGACTTTTTCTGTTCCAAAATTCCATCCAGGATACCACATTCCACTTAGCTGTCATGTCTTCTCCTCAGGCTCCTCTTAGCCTTTTAATGTCAACTCCACCTGTAGCAATATCCTCCTTTTTTCATTACTAATATTGTTTACATGTGGCATCTTCTTTCTTAAATCAGTTTTACCAGAGGTTTATTGATTTTATGTCTGTGGGATTTGTTTATTCTCTCGAATGTGTTTGTTTTCTAATTCATTGATTTTAACTCAGTGAATTAAATTCTTCCTTCTGTGTTCTTTCAATTTATCTTACTCTTATTTTTCTAACTTCCTGGGATAGATGCTTGGCTCATTAGCTTTTCACCTTTCTTCTTTTCTACTCATTTAAATCTATAAACGTTCCTCTAGGAACTGCTTTTGTTCTACTTCACCAATTCATATATGTTATTATTAGTCACTTAAAAATATTTTCCAAAAAAATATTTTCAAATTTCCACTTCATGATTTTTGTTTGGTGCATGTGTTATTTCAAAGAGTGTTCATTAAAATTAACAAATTTTTCCCTAGTTATCTTTTGATTATTGATTCCTAGTATAATTACACTGCAGTCACAGAACATAATCTGTACGATTTAAATACAGTATTTTTCAGTTTCTTTATAGCCCAGTGTATGTACAGCTTTTGTAAATGTACAATGTGAGCTTGCAAAGAATGTATATTTTGCAGGTTCTGGGTACAACGTAATTACGCTGCTCAAATATTCTGTAACTATTGATTTGTTTCTGCTTGCTCTGCTAATCACTCATACAAGTGTGCTAAAATCTCCTGCTAGGACTGTGGCTTTGTCCTTCTACTTACAGGTCTCTCAATTTTAGCTTCATATACTATCAAGCTATGTTATTAGGTAAATATATACTTATAAACATTTTATCTTACAGGAATTAAACCTTTACCATTTTGAAATGATCCTCTGTTATAAAGCTTTCTGCCTTGAAGTCTATGTTTCTGATATAAATAGTTACATTAGTTTCCTTTTGGTTACTATTTGCATGACATATCTCTCTCCATTCTTTTATATCCAACCCTTTTCTATTCTTGCATTTTAGTTGCTTCATTTAAAAATAGGATATAGATAAATCTTCTTAAAAGAACCAAACCTTACAATACTCATCTTTAACTGGAGCGTCTAGTCCATTTATTTTTAATGTCATTACTAGTATACTTGAGTTTAAATTTATCATGTTATCTTATGCTTTTTATTTATAACTTAAGTTTTGTTTTGTTTTGTTTCTTCCTTCCTTTTGGATCGAGTGCTTTATCATTACATTTCCTTTCACTACTGTTTCTATTACTCTGTACAGTCACTATCCATTTATATTTACTCACATCTTTATCATCATTTGCTTTTCATACTTTTCTGCACACCTGCCATTCAATCTCGTATCATTCATCTTTTGCCTGTGGTATATCCTTAAGGGTTTCCTTGATTTGCAATTTTGTTGGTGGTAAACTCTTCATTTTTGTTTGTCTGAAAATGTCTTTATTTTGCCCTCATTTTTTTTTTTTTGCTGGGTATAGAATTCTAGGTTGGTTTTATTATTATTTTTTCTTTCATCACTCTGAAATTATCATTCTTACTTCCACTATTCTATCTAGAAGTCAGTTGCCAATCATCCTTCAGAGTAATTTGTCTTTCTTTCCATGCTCACATTTAAGACTGGTGTCACTAATGTTTCTAGACACAGGTTTCTGTTCATTTATCCTGATTAAGATGTACCTGGGCTTCAAGAATCTTTGCATGGTATTTTTCATCAGTTGTGAAAACTCTCAGCCATTACCGCTTTAAGTATTGCCTACTTTTCTCCAATTAAAGATATGTTAGACCTTCTTAAATACTGTGTGCTTTATGTCTCTTACTACCTTTTTGTCTCACAGGGCTACATTCTGGATCATTTCTTTCACTTCACTAATTCTCTTTTCAGTCACAACTAATCTACCATTAAAATATTTCACATACTTCTTAATTTGGGTCATGGCATTTTAGGTTTGGAAAGTCTAGTTGTTATTTTTCTAATTTGCTACATTATTATTTTTTTAAATCAGCTTTATTGAGGTATAAATATTGATGAAATAAAATTCATCAATTTTAAGTGTAAAGTTTGATATATTTTGACAAATGTATCCAGTTATATAACTACCACCATAATCAAGATACAGAATATTTCCATCATTCCTAAAGGTTTCCATGTGTCCCTTTGCAGTTTATTTCCTCCCTGGGCCTTTGACAACTACTAAACTACTTTATGCCTCTAAAGTCTTGTGCTTTTAACAATCTTATTTAAATGGAGTTATAAAATATGTAGTCTTTTGTGCATGGCTTTTTCTTAATATGAGGCTCTGAAGATTCATCCACATTGTTACATGTATCAGTAGGATTTCCTTTTTATTGCAGAGTAACATTCCACCATGTGGATATACCACAATTTATTTATTCATTCAATAGCTGATGAGCATTTGACTATGTTTTTGGCATGGCTGATATTTTTATTTCTCTTGAGTAAACATCTAGGAGTGGGTCTGCTGGGTTATAAATATATTTGATTTTGAAAGAAACTGCCAAACTGTTTTCCAAAGTGGTTGTGCACCATTTTGAGTTCCCATTAGTGATGTATGAGAGTTCAGTTGCTCCATTTCCTCAGTAACACTCAACAGTATTGTCAGCTTTTTAAATTTTAGCCATTCTAATAGACAGATAGTAGTACCTCATTATGGTTTTAATTTGCATTTCCCTAATAACTATAATGTTGAACATACTTTCATGAACTAATTTCCCACTAAAATACCATATTTTGTGAATTTTATGTTCAAATCTTTTGTCCATTTTTAAAACTCTTGCTGTTTGCTTTCTTGATATGGAATTGTATAGTTATATATGTTTTGTATGTATTTTTCCCTAGGCCATGGCTTGTACTTTCATTTCCTTAACAGCGCCTTAATTTATTGAGTTTTTTCTTTTACGGTTTATGCTTTTTGTGTCCTAAAAACTTTGCTTAGCTGAACATAACCAAGATTTTCTTCCAGATTACATTAGCTCCTATATTTAGGTCCATTTTATGTCAATTTTTCCATACGATGTGAGGTAAAGGTTAACATTATTTTCAGTATGATTACCTAATTCTTCCAATACTATTGGTTGAAAAGACTACTCTTTCTCCCATTGAACTGCTTTAGTATCTGCTGAAAATCAAATGACCCTATATCTATGGGTCTATTTCTAGATTTTCTATTTTGTTCCTTTGATCCATGGTCTGTTCTTCTGCCAGTACTACACTGTATTAATTATTGTAGCTTTATAATAAATCTTGAACTCAGGTGGTATAAGTTTCCCAAATTTGTTCATCTTTTTCAAAATAGTTTTGGCCGCTACGTCCTATAAAATTTGCTAGGTCCATAGAAATTTCAGAATTATCTTGTAAATACTGACAAAATTATCTTGTAAAGATTTTCATTGGGATTTAAATCTATAGGTTTTCAATTTGAGAATTCATACCTTAACAACATTGAGTGTTTCAGTCCATGAAAAACAGTATCTCTCCATTTATTTAGGTCTTCTAAAATTTCTCTCAGCAATATTTTGCATTTTCTTTTTACTTGAAGATATTTTGTTTTTAAGTTCTTTACATATAGCAATCAACTATTATATGGTCTAAGGAGCTCTGGTAGCATAGTGCCTAAGGCACTTGACTGCTAACCAGAAAGCTGGCAGTTTAAACCCACCAGCCACTCCTGAGAAGGAAGGTTGGGCGATCTACTTTTGTAGTGATACCACCTCGGAAACCCAAGGAAGGGTCGCTATGAGTTGGGTCCAACTCGATGGCACATAACAACAACAACAACATTATATGGTCTATCTCATAATTCCAGTTTCTCAAGTGTGTATATCTGTTTCTATGTTTGGTTGTTTCTTCTAGTTCTAATTCATGGTGTCTCATTTTCTTAAGGGTCTAGTTATTTTTTACTTAATTAAAAAATTTTATTGAAGAACCATATGTAGGCATAATTACAAAAGTATAACTGAGTATTTGCAATATCTTAAAACATTACTCTAAAACATACCAGGTTTTGAAATAACACGCAAATAATCAGTGTTTTGGTTACCTCTAGTATCACTCTAACAGAAGACACCCCAAATGGGTGGCTTTAACAAACTGGGCTTTACTCTCTTACAGTTTTGGAGGCTAGAAGTTCGAGTTCAAAGTACGAGGCTGTAGGGGCTTGTGAAAGCCCCTCAACCTTGGGCTTCAGCCTCTTGTTCCTGGCCCACTGAAGCTAGAGGCTTTTCTCCCCTCAGGCAGCTGCTGGCTGCTGAAGTTGACAAACTACCAACAAATAAAAAAGCATAGTCCCAATATTACCAAACAACACAGCAGGCCACTAATTCCAAGTCCAGAAAAAGTCCCAAGATCAGCAGGGCATGGCAGGCTGCTGAACCACGGCTCGGCTACATGCAGGGTTCAAGCATGCCAAAAAGCTGGAGACCTTCCTCAAAGTTGTTTCTTATATAGTGGAAACAGCCCACATCTTTAAAGCAGCTACTCAGCTGCTCCAGCAGATGCCACCATGGAGTTAATTACCAATCTCACTGTGGGAAATAACTACATGCAGCTGCCCAGCCACTCAAAACCAGGCCCCGCCAAGATGGCATGTAACCTTAACTACTACAATCAGAATTAAGGAGTTATTACTATTTAGACTATTTTAATAAAGTATACATTTGTATGTGTGTGTGTCTGTGTATATGTAATCAATATTTGAGGGCAAACTTTCTTATAATCTATAGAGCAATTTATTGACATCTATGATTAGCTTTTAAATTATTTCAGGCTATGATCAAGTCCAGGTACTACTCCTCACATGAGAAAAACCAATGTGAATTTTAAGTAAACAGCTTTTGAAGGTCTAGCTTTGAACACATTATTCTCAAAAAAACTCACTGCCATTGAGTTGATTCTGACTCATACCGACCCCCATTGGGTTTCCAAGGCTGTAAATCTATACAGAAGCAGACTGCTTCATCTTTCTGTGGAGTGGCTGTTATGTTCAAACCACAGACCTTTGGTTAGCAGCCAATTATCCTAATGTATTAAAATCTGGATAATAATGGTGATGATAAAAGTCTACAGCACAAGTTGGAGTAGGAATGGTTCTAATGGTTTGAATAACACACAATGGCAAAAATTAAATTCTTTCATTGCTCCACTTGCCCAGAGATCATCATGTTGCATACATTAACACTATGTTTTCTTACTTTTTATGTATGTGTAGATAATTGTGTGGTCCTGAGAAAACATCTGAGACAAATTAAAAACTTCATATACTGTTCAGAATGATGTGAACTGATGAGAAGTTTCATCAATGCTATGTAGAGACCAAAAAAAACCCCCGAACTCACTGCCATCAAGTTGGATCCAACTCATAGTGTTTCTCCTTGGGTTTCTGAGGCAGTATCACTATGGAAGTAGATTACCCAACCTTCCTTCCGAGGAGTGGCTGGTGGGATTGAAGTGCCAGCCTTCTGGTTAACAGTCAAGTGCCTGAAGCTCTATGCCACCAGAGCTCCTGCTACATAGAGAGCACTCCAAAATACAAATTTATAGTAGGATCCCAGGATATCTTTGAAATGTTAGCTACATTAATTTCCAGATGATGTAAACTCTTCAGATTCTGTTTACTTTAGCACATAAAAATACAGGGTTTGAGCACTTAGAAAAAGTAAACCACAGCTTTAGAAGTCAATAAAGTCATGAGAAGATATAACTTGTTGGATGTTATCATGGAGGTAGCCTGCATTTCTACAAAGAGCTCATTTCTGGGAATAGATTTTAGGATATATTATATAGTAAATGGAGATACAACATAGCTGGTCAGATAACAGTATAGAAAATTCTTGATCATAAGCTCTAAGTAATGGCAAAGTGACAAAACCTTAGTGACACATTTGTGATACCACACTGTGAACAAACCCATTGAAGGAGATGGATGGATCACGTAAAACAGTTAGAGTCTAGAACTGAGGCAGAAAACTGGGCTCTACATTTTATAGGTGGTAAGTGGGACTGCACATATAAGAAACTCTAAATGGGTGAAACTGAAGTTAAAATACCAATTCTGATTATAATTGCAGGCAATACTTTCTATTTCAATTTAAAAAGCCTATTTTAATCTTCTGACTAGGGTAAGGATTTCTCGTAGAGGTTATTAAGATTTAGTTGGTACGTAACTAGATCTCCACCGTATGATTGGAAGTTAGACAGAAAAATTACTTTCTGAGTTTATGCACACAAGATTATACTTCTGAAGCATGTGCCTCTTACATACCTGACACACTGCATTTATCAGTTTCACAATCATTATAATACGGTGAGAAACAGTCTGGCTTTGTTTCTTATTTTTAACTTTCAAAAACCATAGGTAAGTACAACCAGTTTGGGGAACTATTAGGCGGTGTTAACCAAAGCCAAATGTGTGCATACCTGAAGAAGCAACAATTCCATCCCAAAACACACATTCAACAGAAATGCCTAAAGGCATGTACTAGAATGTTTACAGCAACACTAGTTATAGTAATCAAAGCCTAGAAACTACACGATTATTCATAAACAATAGAATGGTTCAATAATTGTGGTCTAGTTACACAGTGGAATAACATGCAACAATGAGAATGAACACTACACAACCACACACAATAATATGAATATATTTTACAAACAACATTGAATGAAAGCAGACAGAAGAGTATGTATAATTCTACTTATTTGAACTACAAAACAAGGCTAATTAATCCACGCTTTTAGAAGGGAAAACAGTGGTTATTCTTGGGGTGAGTGTGTACTTTAAGTGATTGTAAGGAAATGAAGGTGGCTTTTTGGGTACTGGTAATGTCCTCTTTCATGATCTGGGTATTCCTTATATTAGTGCTCAGTTAGTGAAAATTTGAGCTGTATACTTATTGTCTTAGGCTAGGTTCTCTAGAGAAGCAAAACCAGTGTTGTTTATAATATATTAAATAAAGAAAGAGAAATTTATGTCAAGGAAATTGTTCATGCATTTGTAGAGGCTGGTGAGTCCTAAATCTGTGGGTTAAATGTCAAGATGGAAGCTTTTCCTGACTCACACAGCTGCAGGGACTGATGAACTCAAGAACGGCAGGCAGTATAGTAAGCTCCTGGCTTCAGAAGCTGACGAATCCAATATTGCCAGGTAAAATGGCAGATCGCTGTGAAGGCAACAATCCCAAGCTCGGCAGGCAACATGGCAGGCATGGGGAATAACCATATCATAATTGTTAGGCCACAGAGAATCATGGTCCACCAAGTTGACACACAACCTTAACTACCACACTTATGGTATGTGTATTTTGCCATATGTGAATCATACTCCAATATACAATTTAAAACAATCAACAACACTTCATCAACAAGAATTACAACAACTAAAACCCCAAAGACCCAATAACTCAGCAAGTTAATAGTGAAAATAAGAGGATCAGGAACTCAGGATTCTTGACTTGCAGATTCAGTCCACATCTATTAGACTAGATTGACTCCAGTTATGACTGTATCTTCAGATCACAAAGATCTATGGAGGTTAAACTAGTAATACTAGTATGTCTTTCTTCTTGTTGATAGATTAATTTTTCCTTTTCTTTTAACTTCTACAACTCTTTTTTCTACCATAGATAGGATAGGGACTGTGCAGACATTATCATCATTACCTTACATAGTAAATATGGTAACTAAACTCTATCAATTCTGTTTGTTAGAGGAGGAAAACAAAACCTGAAAATGCTGTGGGATTCTTCATGAAAACTAAAATAAATATTACCTCTATATTCTGAATACTGCTGTTATGGACTGAGCAGTGTCCCCTCAAAATGTGTGTCAACTTGGCTAGACCATGATTCTCAATATTATGTAAATTATCCTGCATTTCAGGATCGGACGTAATTATCCTATGTGTTGTAAATCCTAACCTCTGTGATGTTAATGAAGCAGGATCCGAGGAAGTTATGCTAATGAAGCAGATACAACCTACAGGATTAGGTTATACCTTGAGTTAATTTTTTTGAGATGTGAAAGAGATTAAACAAGCCAGTGGAGATCAAAGGACCTCAGTACCACCAAGAAAGAAGAGGTAGGAGCAGAGTATATTCTTTGGACCCAGGGTCCCTGTGCTGAGAACCTCCTAGACTCGGAAAGACTGATGCTGTGACACATGGAGATCTCCAAGGAACACCTGGTCCACAGATACTGAAGGGAGACAAGGACTTGACCCAGAGCCGACACAGAGGAAAAGCCTTCCCCTCAAGCTGGTGCCCTGGACTTCTAGCCTCCTAAACTGTGAGAGAATAACTTTCTGTTTGTTAAAGCCATCTACTTGTGGTATTTCTGTTATAGCAGCACTAGAGAACTAACATAGCCGTTGTCTGAGGCTGTAGAATAAACTCCTTGACCTGAATGGCTGTTTAAATACAACAAATGGGAGGATCACGGCTCAATATACTTTTGTGAATTAAACTGGACACTTCCGAAACAAACTTAATGTTCTGCAGCTGGCTATCCCAATTTAAAACATGTAACTTTTGTAACATTGTGGTAGAGGGAATGCTAGTAGGATCAGATGTCTGGAAGTAAATCTGAACTTGGTGACTTCTGTAAACACTGGTTTTGAGGTTGTTTCCCACCTACATATAACCATTTTTATAAACTGGTTAACCAGGAGTCCAGCTGCAGGAATGTTTGGATATTTCCTTGTGGCAGGAATTCATCATAAGCTTTCTTTGCTACTCCCCAAAGACTCTTTTATAGATGGACTAGTTAGAGATAATAATTTAACAATGGCTAAAAATTCCTGATGAAATGAAAACTTTATAAAGCTACACAGGAAAACAAAAAAACATGATGTTTGTCAATCTCTCCCGAGCCTGTATTAAGTATGACTGAGGCTATAGAAGTGAATGGAATAAAAAATTAGAACATTTGATGCAGCTTTCATAGAATGGTGCTAGAATACCATTCATCAAGATGGCAACGTGTCTGGTGAAATAGAAATGGAATGTGAGTTTGAAATTATTTAAAATCATCTTGCCTTGGATAGAATCAATTACTTTTTGTGTTTATATTGGGAGCTCTGGTAGCGTAGTGGCTAAGGCACTTGACTGCTAACCAGACGGCTGGCGGTTCAAACCCACCAGCCACTCCTCGGAAGGAAGGTTGGGCAATCCTACTTCCGTAGTGATACTGCCTCAGAAACCCAAGGAGGGGTCGCTATGAGTCAGGGCTGACTCGACGGCACATAACAACAACAACAACAAATTGCATTTACAATGAAGCCTCTTGTATTATAATGGGACTAAATGGGAGCTTAGTCACTCTAAAAAGTAAAACAGTCTCTTAGACTATATTGTACAATATAGCATTTATACAAATCTTTTATGTTGGTAAGTCACTTTTAAGAATCAATGATCAAACTTCTTTCTTGACATTCACAATATGTACCTAATAGTAGCAATTTTGCCTTAAAATTTTTTGTTTTTTCAATGCCACCTCAAGATAAGCATGTAGAGTTGCTGATATGGGTCCCTCATTACCACTTGCTCTCTGAGAAGGACCTGTTTGCACCCCCTTTTTTGGTGAGGTCTTTTGTTCCTCCAGACTATCTGAAATTCAAAATTGGTTTTGTATTATTTACACAACTTAACCCTTCTAACTACTTTTCAGTAGTACTAAAAAACATAGTACTTTAACTACTTTCATACTTCTTATGGAGAATCATAGCCATGGAGATTTTTTAAAATTAAAAATGTCAAAATACAGTACATAATGAAATAAATAGATGGTTATGCTACACTTTAATTATAGAAGTCAATACTGTGCTATCCAAAGAGCATTCTGACAGAAGTTTAAATGGGGGCTGGCTTCTTGCTGTCATCTACTAGCTCTTTCCATTATTTATTCACACATACTCACAGAGAATGCAAAGTAATTTTAATATTAGCCTACGCCAACTACAAATGTGGAGGTAAATCTAGTGCTACTTAAAAATGGAGGAGAAGAAAGAGGAGAAGGAGGAGAAGTAGAGGAAGAAAAAGAGGAAGTGAGGCACATGCCTTTTCGAAAGCTAAAGATCATTTTGCTTTTCTAGTTTACCTATAGGAGCTCTGGTAGCATAATGCCTAAGGCACTTGACTGCTAACCAGAAGGCTGGTGGTTCAAACCCACCAGCCACTCCTCGGAAGGAAGATGGGGCAATCTACTTCTGTAGTGATACTGCCTTGGAAACCAAAGGAGGGGTTGCTATGAGTCAGGTCCAACTCGACGGCACATAACAACAGTTTACCTACTGTAGGACAATGCTGTAATTCTCTGAACATTTATGACTAAAGTTTATTCACTGTTTTGTATTTTATGTTGTATTACATTACACATACAACACTTAAAAACCAAAAAACCAAACTCACTTCCATGAAGTTGATTCCAACTTACAGCCACCCCCACTGGGCTTCCGAGGCTGTAAATCTTTATGGAAGTTGACTGCCCCACCTTCTTTCTGTGGAGTGGCTGGTGGGTTTGAACCACTGACCTTCTGGTTAGCAGCCAAACGCCTTCTCCACCATGCTACCAGAGCTCCTCATTTTATTATTTTTTATAACACTCAAAGGTCCTTGTGAAAACTAAGGTGTTTTTAAAATGTAAACTTTTGAATGTTACTATTATAATATAATGTAAGAGTTAACATATTCATGTTATTACTGTTGCTTATTGCCATGGAGTGGCTTCTGACTCATGGTGACCCCAGGTGTGCAGAGTAGAAAAGCTCCACAGGGTTTTCAAGGCTGTGACTTTTCAGAAGCAGATTGACAGGGATGACATCATGGTGCTGCTGGGTGGGGTCAAATTGCCAACCTTCTGACTGGTGGTAGTCAAGTATTTAACAGTTTTTCCCACCCAGAGACTTCTAACATATTCCTAAAATGATGGTATTTTTATAGATCGGCTTACCTCTGACATATCATGCACCAGGAGGAGAGGAATGCTTATTGTAGTGATGTCATGGGTACAGCAAACCTTGAGTATATTTCGGAGTCCCATAATGGCAGGATCACGGGCTGTGATGTTTCCCGATTTCACATTGTCATCCACACATAGATGAAAAGCAACATGGATTTCTGAGAGATTAGAATGCCGTGTGATGTAAAATTCTCCTGTGAACAAGAGATACAATCATGATTTTCAAATGCATAAATCATGTTCATCGATGGGTTTGATAAATAACTGCAAAGCTAAAAAGAGATGAGCTAATAGAGCTGAACTAGAAGAGATGTATCAGGACCCTTCTGGGGCTCAGAAATTACTATAATTACTGCTCCTTAAGGAAGGAGACAAAAAGAACAGACAATAGTCAAGTTTGCATTAAGCTCATAAATGCGTTTTAAGTGAGCACTAAGGACCTCTGGTGGCATAGTGCCTAAAGCTAATCAGAAGGCTGGCAGTTCAAACCCACCAGCCACTTCTCAGATGGAAAACCTACCAGCCACTTCTCGGATGGAAGGTTGGGCAATCTACTTCCATAGTGATACTGCCTTGGAAATCCAAGGAGGGGTTGCTATGAGTCAGATTCGACTCAATGGCAGTGAGGTTTTGTTTGTTTGTTTTAAGTAAATAAATCAAATGTGTTTTCATCATTGCTATTTTGATGTAGAAACATAAAATGTCTTGCATAACTCAAACATAACATATAAAAACATGTTACCCAATTTTATGTCTTTCTCATTCTGCTTTTCCGCTCTCAATTCATGGGACCAATCTCCATCTAGTTAGTTGCTCAGGATAGAAACAAAAGAGCATTTGACCTTAACTCCTTTCTTTCTCTTATTGTTTGTTCCCCAATCCCCAATCCAATCCACCCCCAAGTATTTAAAGTTCTAGCTCCAACAAATATCCCAAATCTACACATTCTATTTTTATGGCTATCTTCATTCACACCAGCATCATCTCTCTCCTAGGTTTCTGTAATAGCCTTTTAACTGATCTCTCTTCTCCCATTCTTGTCTACCTACAAACCATTTCCTCCTAGCAACCAAAATGATATAAATGTAAACCAGATTATATCATTTCTCTATCGAAACCTTCCAACAGGCCCACACTGTTGGAAAAGAATGCAAACTCTTAATTGTGGTCTACAAGCCTATAGGAGGCTATCTGACCTGGCCCATCCTTGCCTATCTCTGCAACACCCTCTTGTCTCACCTTCTCTCTTTATGCTCTAGCCACACAGGCTTTTGTTCAGGTCTTCAAACATGCAAAGTTTATTCCCAGTTCAGGGCTTCTGCTTGAAAGTTTCTTCTCTAAGACTGTCACATGGCCGGCTTATTTTCATCAATCATGTCTGAGTTCAAATATCACCTCCTCAGAGAGATCTTCCTTGACTACCCTATCTGATATAAGACGACTTTCCCCTTCTTGTACATTATCCTGTTTTATTTTCTTCTAAGTACTGAAATACTTTGTTTATGCAGGTTATTTTAAAGAGGTTATAGTTTAAGCTTTATGACTAGAGAGTTTTTTTTTTTTTTTTCCATCTATCTTGTTTGACACTCTGTCTCTAGTGCACAGAACAGTACCTGGCACGTAGAAAAAACCCAACCTCACTGCCATCGAGTCAATTCAATTCTGACTCATACCAACCCCCGCTGGGTTTCCAAGGCTGCAAATCTTTACAGAAGCAGACTGCCTCATCTTTCTTCTAGAGTGGCTGACTTTTTGGTTAGCAGACAAATGACTTAACCAGTGCACCACCGGAGCTCCTGGTGCATAGAAAGTACTCAATCAATATTTGTTGTATGAAAGAATGGATGTTTCATTTAAATACTTTATTATTATTATTTTACTTGTTCATTGTCTTTCTCCTCCACTACATTAAAGGTTCCACGCAGGCAAGGATCATGTCTCTCCTAGTCCTTGTTGTACCCTAATGCCAGGTACAGTTCTTGACACATAATAAATTCTCAATATATATTTGTTGTATAAATAAAGGGGAGAGCCCAAATGTCTGACTCTAGTGGTGGTACCCCTTATACTATGGCAGTGAGTGCCTTAAAGTTCCAGAATTATTTATTTGCTTAGAAAATTATGTTTCTTATGTATTTGAAATCAGCCAAACTCTTGTCTAAATATTACATTAAAATAAAAAAAGAGAGTATGTTTTAGACCAACAGCTGAAATGGTGCTCTTCAAACTTTAAAGTCCATGCTCCCTACAATTTATATAGTCCCAGTAGCCAAGAAAAATCTTCCCATTTTTACTTTCTGTAATTTCTATCAATAAAATATAAAACATATAAAGAATATGTTTTTCCAAGTACATACATGCCTCACTAAAAATTCGGCTATCTCTTTTTAGGAAAGTTTTACTCCTTTCTAACACCAACCCTGTCCCCACAAATTTTGCTCACCTTTGGTTCAGGGTCATACCTTAGGATTTTACTTAGTTGTTGTTGTTGTTGTTATGTGCTGTGGAGTCGGACCCGACTCATAGCGACCCCTCCTTGGGTTTCCAAGGCAGTATCTCTACGGAAGTAGATTGCCCAAACTTCCTTCTAAGGAGTGGCTAGTGGGTTTGAACCGCCAGCCTTCTGGTTAGCAGTCAAGTGCCTTAGGCACTATGCTACCAGAGCTCCCTTTACTTAGAAAGTAGACTTAAAAATACTTATTATACTTTAGCACAGTACTTAACCTTCTTAGTCACCAGTGTACATAAGTTGTTCCTATGGATACCATTGACAGGCCCCAGGCAAAGGTCTTTTGTTTTATTTTTTAAACTTAACAAGATAAAAGAATTAATTAGATAAGCAGAAAAGAAACTATAGAAATGATAGTGACAGACAGAGACACACACACACAAAAAATGTAATAATTGCCCACAAAGTCCCTGAAAGACATAAACTGCTTATCAGAACCTTGGGGGACTGTATGAGACAATATCCTTCTTAGCCTAATGAATGAATGAATGAATGAGCATCCTATGCTCCTACTGATAACTCAGATGATAGAAGCCATAGGTTAAATATGGCAGTGGTCCCATAGTGGGCCAAACTAAGTGAGTAAGAGTCAGGTGCTGCTAGTCTCCAAATTGGCATTGATTGTTTGATCTTAAATGACCTACCTTTTAGCCTCATATTACACATTAGTAAAATGGGAGTAAAGGAGCTGGCAGTAGTAATCAAAAATAGTATGATATAGGAGCTCTGGTAGCATAGTGCCTAAGGCACTTGACTGCTCACCAGAAGGCTGGCGGTTCAAACCCACCAGCCACTCCTCGGAAGGAAGGTTGGGCAATCCTACTTCCGTAGTGATACTGCCTTGGAAACCCAAGGAGGGGTTGCTATGAGTTGGGGCCGACTCGACGGCAAACAACAACAACAACATAGTAGAAAAAGGACTAGATTGCATGTTAAAGCAGATCTGGTCTCTAGCATTTTTTAGTTGAGTGACCTGGGCCAAGTCAACTCAATTTCTTGACTCTGTTACTTCATGTATAAAACCAAACCAAACTGCCATCGAGTAGATTCTGACTTATAACAACCCCCACTGGGTTTCCAAGGATATAAATCCTTACAGAAGCAGGCTGCCTCATCTTTCTTCTGTGGAGCAGCTAGTAGGTTTGAACCACCGACCTTTTGATTAGCAGCCAAATGCTTAACCACTATATCACCAGAGCTAATACTTCATGTGTAAAATGGAAAAGTAATACCTATCTGCCTTCCTCTCAAGGTTGTTGTGAGAAACAGGTGATATAAACTGTAAATACTTAGATAATGATGAAATAAACTACTACTGGCTTAAAGACTATAAATAAAACTATTTCTGCAGACTTTAAAAAGTCTTTATTTAAAATTTAAGAGAATTCGTGGTTTGGGTCTTTTTAAATCTCCTGTAAACTTCCTGAATGTGTAGGCATCCTTTAAATGGAAATTCAGATATTACTAGGTTTGCTAACTGAAAGTTTGGTATTCTTTTTCCAAGTTTGGTATTCTGACTTACGACATATCCTCCTGATTTGGTAATAATAACGAGATAATGAGTTTTTTTCACAAAGAAGCCTAAAAAAGAAATACTGATATAGCAGTTAAGAGTTAAGTTAGAAAAGAAATCAGACATCAGTACCTCCAGAATAAGTAATAAGATTGGCACATTTTAAGAAAGCCACAAAATATGGATAATTTAAATTTGGATCTATGGGGAGAACTACAATGAATCCTGTCTCAATGAAGGTATTTTTAGATGGAGAGGAGGACGGTTTCCTGTTCCACAAAGTGGAGGAAACGGCATGTGGTGAGGCAATCCTGACTCTAACATTATCCACTAAGGTAGGACAGCTGAAGGTGGGAGGAAACTCGGAAGCTGATGACCACAAGCTAACTGGCTGGGACTGCCAAGATGAGTACCAGACATGGGTATGATATTTGTCTAGATTAGATGGAATGTGACCTATATGTAGAAGATCTGGGGGGAAGGAAATGTGAGCAAACTACCTTAAAGGAGGATAGAGCAATATTAAAAGCATGGTTGTTTCTGAAACTGTCAAATTATCAATTAGTTTAAAAGGCTTTACACTTTACAAAGTACACAAATAAGCCTTCCTTTTGTGTAAATGCCCTATTAGGCAAACACTACTAGGGATCACAGAACAAACAATCTGGATGAAGACTGAGAGAATGAATTTTCATTTGATAAAAACATAGCCAAGAAAATAAAGGAAAAGACAGCTGGAAAATTTGTGGTGAAATGGAAATAAGAAAGATTCTATATGAGATGATCACATTCTTTCTACAAGTTCAACTGTTTACATCTCTATGTATTTATATTTCAGAGTGAAAAATTGTTTCTTGGATAATTTTTTAAGAAACTAAGAAGTAATGTATAAGGGGAAATTTGAAGTAGCAAATAACTAAAAATCTTATGTAACTGAACAATTTTTCTTGCATGATCTGGAAGAAAGTCAGCGCTAGTATAAAAATAAAGATTTAAATCAGAAAATATCTGTGAAAGTGTATATTATATATATATATATATATATATATATATATATATATATATATATATACAGTCATATGTTGCTTAACATCCATATGTTCTGTGAAATAGGAAGTTACGTGATTTAGATGTTGTGTGAACACCATATTACATACAGAGTCTCTGGATTATAAACGAGTTCCACTCCTAAGTTGGTCTTTAACTTGATTTTGTCAGACTAGTTAGGTACAGTTCGTCTAACTAATTGACTAACATCAGTTAGTCAAATATTTATCTTAGTATATTAGTCTAGTTTTATGTATAACATTAAAGAAACACTTCCAAATACACTAAAACATCTTTAACATAAAACTATATAATAATAATAATGTTTTGGATGCATGTGATAACACAGTGCCCGTTTGTTATTAGGAAACATTGTACGTACCTTGAATTTTTAATATAATAGGCTTTACAAGTGTTGAGAACACAGATGTATATATATATATGCAGTCAGATGTTGCCTGAACAGATACTATGCAGCATATGACTGCATGTATGTGTATATATTAATAAAGTGTTGTTTTTAAGTGATATACTGACATTTTATAATGTCTATCACAAGAGTTTATGTTTCAAATTTATGATTTCAGTGTACGTTGATTACACCCACTCCTTACTTTTATCAACATGGTTAGGTTCTAAAGACCAGGTCATTGGTGAAAATCTGTGTTATGAGAAAATAGAAGATGATACATCAGATCACAAAATGGAGGATGACTACATCATTACATAACTGCCAAATTTTATCTGAATAATCAGGGCCGAGCCAAGTTGACACATAATTTTAGCCATCACAGCAGAAGTTACTCTCACCTCACACCTTGGCTTTTGTTACTACCAGATGTATGCCATTAACACGCAAGACAGTCAGATAGTCACAGAATGAATTTTCATTTGATAAAAACATAGCCAAGAATAATAAAGGAAAAGACAGCTGGAAAATCTGTGGTAAATTTTTTTTACTATTATTGTAAATGTAAAATGTTGGATAATGTTGGATAATGAATATTTGATAAGTGAAGAGTAGGTGTACAAAAAAAAATAGTAATTTAAAGTAAAACAATACTCACCGGGTAAAATATTTAAATAGTTCCTATCAGTATTCTTAGTCTTATCATCACGCCCTCCATTTCGGTTTCCATCTATTCAAAAGATAATATAACATAAAAAAACTCAGCAACATATGAAAACATATTATCAGTACTACTCTTAGAACAATCACAACAAACTGTAAATATTTACTAAGGACATCCTATGTGCCAGGCATTCTGCTACATGCTTTACATGAATGGTCTCATTTAATTCTTATAAAATCCCTGTGAGGTAGTTACCAATATCATCTTCAGTTTATAGAAGGGAAATGAGGAAAAAGGCCTAGATAACTTAATCAAGACACACAGATAAGTGGTGGAGACAGGTCTTGAACCCAGATACTTAGATTCCAAATCCTATTGTCATAACTATGTTAAACTTGCCAATAACTTATTTTTCACCTGGGAAGCTCAGGCCATTAATTTAACTACACGTAAAACAACTTCACTAGAGAGCTGTCGTGTCACTATTTTTATTTTTAGAATCTGAGTCACTGTAGCTGATATACTTGTTCAGGACTACAAATAAATGGTTAGCAGCACTGGGGATCACTTCATATTCATGATTTCTCATTTGACAGTATATACAATTTATTTCAAACAGATGGGTAAGACTTTGTTTGAAGTGGAACATTTCTTTTTCAGATGTTCAACAGTTTCTTTTTTTTTTTTTCTTTTTCTTTTTTAGAAGGCATGATATAACTTAGAAGAATAAATGTGGGTAAAATAAGAAATATCACTGTTGATATGTTTTTAAGGCTGAATATAAATTATTATACATTCATTCATACATATATTTTTAATAGAAGATACATCTAATTTTTTGAAAAATTCTATCAGAGCTTACAAATGCAAAATGAGCACTTTATATTTATTCCAATAACATTCAAAACTATTTTGGAGTTCATTTTGGAATGGCCTTCAGCATCAGAAAATCACCTGAAACCAGTCAGAACTTCAAATGAGTGAACTGCAAATGCCAAGAGAATATGATCATTTTGAAAGCTTTCTGAATAAAAGTAACTTAATATTTCTACCCAGTGACTACTTTGGTGAGTTGATTTATAACACTGTCTGTTGTAAATGCCTGTATCATATAAATAGACAGGGTGACAGAAGGCTGTGTGTTGCCAGAATCCACATTTAATATAATATTCTGTTTCTAATACAGAGCCACACAAATGACAGGCTTTGAAGAAATGTCTGATAATAGACATTTGAACAATCAACAATAAATAAGGACCCTAATTTTGCTCACATGGAGTCTAAATAAACGGTCCCCCCTTAGTAAACAAGAAAGAACAGTTCATAGTCCATTCCCCTTGCCATGTTTTAATGGTAATACCTGTTTAGCAATACAAAGAGAATGGTGATTTTTAATTTTTTAAAAAAAGTCTATAAAATATCTGTCAAAAACAAATTCTTATTTTACTATTTAGGAGCTCTGGTAGCATAGTGGCTAAAGCACTTGACTGCTAACCAGAAGGTTGGCGGTCAAACCCACCAGCCACTCCTCGGAAGGAAGGTTGGGCAATCCTACTTCCGTAGTGATACTGCCTCGGAAACCCAAGGAGGGGTCGCTATGAGTTGGGTTTGACTCGACGGCACATAACAACAACAATTTTACTATTTATCACAGACTATGGATATATAAAGATGTCTAATATAACAATCACAGTAAGAAAAATGATGGGATGTCTTAGAATTAACAAGCACCTCTGTATCAGGATGCAAATGTGTAGAACAAACACATGGGCATGCACAGAAAAGGAAAAGACTGAGAAAGTATTTCTACAAAACTCTTCTATAACAGCAGTTTTGCTTTTAAAAGAAAGTTGTCTTTTATAAGCCTACTTGTTTCACTGACTCACTTAAACCACAAAGTAGTTGCTTGAACAAGAACAAAATAACATCATGATGTACATGTATTGGCTTAACTGTGTGTGGTTAAAAAACTTCCTGTCATTTACTGCACACTTTTGAGCTCTCATAAATATACTTAGAATCCTCCTCCTTCTTCCACACCTGTCATGATCTCAATCTTCATGCTTTTAGTCACTACTAAGAATAATATTAAAATGCTTCTGATCACATTATTACTAGTTTGGATAAGATGGAGGAAGAAGATGGTAGAAGACTAAGAGGGCATAATGTAACTTTCGAAAAGATCCTTTGTTAAAATATACTTCTGCACTGATTACCTAATACTCAGCTTGCCTCTCTCACATACACTACATATTGCCACAGCAAAACCACAGTCACCCTTAGTGGGAGTGTAAACTGACGGAGTCTCTACAGGGAGCAATTGCTAACATTATCAAAATGATACAAGCTTGTGTCCTTTAACTTTGGAATTTCTCTTTGGGAATATAATCTATAGATATGTTCCTAGACATGCACAATGACACATGTGCAAGGTTATTCATACATTACTACTTACAATAGCAAAAAATTAGAAACAGATTAAATGGCTGTCATTAGTGGACTGCTTGATATTAAAATATCCCACAATGAACTACTACGCAACAGTAAAAAGGTACGAGGATGCTCTTAATGTACTGTTAGGAAACGATATTCAAAATAAAGTATTCAGTGACAAAAGGAGAGTGTAAAACAGTATGTATAGAAAGCTGATATATGTGTAATGGGGAAAATAAGTAAGTACACACACAGGCTTATATATACATAAACTCATGCCTAGGAGTACACATGAAAGAACGCTGGTTGCCTCAGGAGAGGAAAATTGGGTGGCTGCTGGGCAATGTACTTCCATAGTGATACTGCCTGGGAAACCCAAGGAGGGGTTGCTATGAGTCAGATCTGATACCACGGCATTGAATTTTGTTTTTGTTTTGGTAGGACGGGTAGGAAAGAGACTTTCAGTGTATGTTCCTCTGCACGGTTTGAACTATGAATCTGAAGAATGTTTTACCTGTTTAAGAAATGATTAAAAAAAAAATTTTTTTTTTAAAGTCTACTGAGTATTAAAAAAAACTATGTTGTTGTTGTTGTTGTTGTTATGTGCCATCGAGTTAGCCCCGACTCATAGCGACCCCTTCTTGGGTTTCCGAGGCAGTATCACTACAGAAGCAGATTGCCCCATCTTCCTTCCAAGGAGTGGCTGGTGGGTTTGAACCATCAGCCTTCTGGTTAGCAGTCAAGTGTCTTAGCCACTTTGCTACCAGAGCTCCTATTAAAAAAAAAAAAAAAAACTATAATGAACATGAATCAGCAAGTTAAGACTTGATAGCCACATTCCAGCTTTAGGAGAAAGGGACAAAATCTAATTACATTGGGAAACAGGAAGAAAGACCAAGCAAAGACACAACAATATCTCTTTGTTTACTATAAAACTTGTAAACAAACTACAGTTGTCAAAAAGAAAAAGAAAAAAAAAATCCACAGTACCTAAAGCAAATTTAAAGGTATGACCAGCTCCAGTTATTAAAATTTGTCATATTTTATTTCCTGGGGACCACCAACAACTTTTCATAGGAAACAGTAAATGACTGAGAATGTATTCAACCCAGACTAGAGCATGTTTTGTGATTTTTGCCTGTGATATAATGTGACAGAAAAATAAGAAAAATACACTTTACAAATACTTCATTGTGAAGATTACCCTTATAATTAGCTCCTGACTACAAAAATTTATAGTATTAATTTATTTTATAAAGAAAATACTTTTTCTACTTTCATTTTTTAATGAAAGAAGTGCAAAATTACTCTGTAATTTGTGTGAGAGCCTTTTATTTTACTCATGTCTCCCCTTAACTCTCTTTTAGTGTGTAGATAGAAGGCTTCTCTGGAGAAAGATGCCAAGAATCTTTTCCACAGCTTTAAAAACATTTTCCACTAAATTTCCCAGATATTTAGAAAGGACATCTACATTGTGAATAACGATTAAAAAAAAAAGCACTCATTCAAAGACTTTTTTCTTATAAAAAGACCAACCAACCAAAAACAACTCATGTAATTGACTTCATGCTACTTACGTGGTCAAAGATGGAACAAACAAATGGTAACTATTTGGTGATACCTTTTACTCTATGATTTCAATGTCCTCTGTAGTAATAAGGAGCTCTGGTGATGTAGTGCCTAAGGCATGTGACTGCTGACCAGAAGGCTGGCGGTTCAAACCCATCAGCCATTCCTCGGGAGGAAGATTATGTCCATTTTGTTGTTGTTGTTGTTGTTGTTATGTGCTGTCGAGTCGGACCCAACTCATAGCAACCCCTCCTTGGGTTTCCGAGGCAGTATCACCACGGAAGTAGATTGCCCCATCTTCCTTCCGTGGAGTGGCTAGGTGGGCTTGAACCGCCAGCCTTCTGGTTAGCAGTCAAGTGCCTTAGGCGCTATGCTACCAGAGCTCCCATGTCCATTTTAGAGATACAGAAATTGATTCAAAAGACCAACAACTTTTCACTGGGTACCTACTTTACCTATAACTGTTGTTGTTATGTGCTGTCATGTCGGCCCCAACTCATAGCAGCCCCTCCTTGGGTTTCTGAGGGGTTTCTGAGGCAGTATTACTATGGAAGTAGATTGCCCAATCTTCCTTCCACGGAGTGGCTAATGGGTTTGAACCACCAGTCTTCTCATTAGCAGTCAAGTGGCTTAGGCACTATGCTACCAGAGCTCTTAATACTGACATTGAAAAAAATCCAGCTTTTGTTAAGGATCTTGAACAAAACCATGCAAAAAAGGAAATTAAAAACAGATTTCAAGTTTATAAAGATCTTGAATTTTGTTCTTAACTTCCTTCTTCCACCTTTCTACCACTACAATTTTCTATGATTTTAATGATGATCCATTGCAAAAACGGCAAGGAGGCCACATGTTCTGACCTTCTCTAATCCCACAAGAGGAAGACAGGATTACCAGCAGTAACCCAAGGCCTATTCCTGCCAGGCCAGACATGCTGCCTCGCTCCAGCCCTTTCACCAAC
>NW_006921627.1:8710422-8755153 GCF_000298275.1 Orycteropus afer afer
GCTACCAGAACTCCCCCTCATTAAGTTAGGGGATGAAAATTTTGTTTTGATCAGCAACTTAACCACTCAATCATTCAAAAAAGTAAATAATTAACAGTCAAGGAGATTTTATATAATTTCAACTCTTCTTTAAATAATAGATATTTTGATCATAATCTGGTCCCAAAAAGTACTACAAAAATGCAAGAAGGTTCTTACATTTATGATAGGAAATAAACTTTATTCAAGCTTCTTTCAAAAACAGCTATACTGTTCAATACAATTTACATATGGCATAGTGTCTAAAGCATTGACTGCTAACCAGAAGGCTAGCAGTTCAATCCCACCAGCCACTCCTCAGAAGGAAGGTTGGGCAATCTACTTCTGTAGTAATACTGCCTCAGAAACCCAAGGAGGGGTCGCTATGAGTCGGATCTGACTCGACAACAGTGGGTTTGGCTTTTTTTTTTTTCTTAACACTTAAAAATAATCATAAACAGTGATTTGTAATAAGAATTTTACCTAGCACATTTCAGAAGCAGATTATAGCATATTTAGGAGGTAAAATATTAAAAAAAAAAAAAAAGGCAAAATGAATGAACAATTAATTAATTGAGTGAGAATCATCTTCTAAACTGAAAAATACATTTATATCCTGATTGTACTTTTTGGTATACCTTGAGACAAGGATTCTCTAAGAGCATCGTTTATAATATAATAGAATTTTAAGAAAAACCCAATATCCTGAAGTACTCTACAAATGCTAAAGTATGAAACAAATCTAAAATAGCTAAGGCTGGGTATATGTGTTGTTGGGTCTACTTGAATAGTGATATGATTAAAACCTTTTTTTAGTGTTTCCGTGATTTATTTCTTTGTAAGAATGGCATTAAAAGAAGAAATTTAATGAAATAAACGTGGGTGTTGTTTACTTACCTCTTTTAATTCCACTGTATGAATTGATCCGATTGTCTACTAGTAAAACCAGGCCACAGAGAGATGTGGAATAAAGTGACAGTGCTGTTTGGAGCCGATGGAGTTTCACACCACTCCGATGATTTCGTTTATGCTTACAGAAGTCAAGCATGTCTGCCCTCAGCAATCTCAAATTATGCATTGTCTTCAACTGGGCTCCTGGAGGTGGGGAACAAGGCCAGAAAGATATTTAGACAGCTGCAAAAATCCAATACAACAAGATGGAAATCTCTATGGCAAGAATCCAGAATCAAAGTTATGCTATAAATAATGATTAAAAACAGGTCCTGCAATTTCCCATTTTAATGACTATCAATCCATAATCCTTCTATTTGCCAAAAATAATTCATAAGCTAAAACAGAAAAGCCAACAAGGTATAGGCTTTCTTGGAGCAGAATATAATTTGAAATTCAAAATAACATGGGTACATCCTACTCCGAGGCTAGCGACTTTTCCCTTACAGCATAAAAAACAAGTGTCATGAATCATAATAAATTATAACTTCAAAAATTAATACACTTACCTAAGTGAATGGTAAAACTTTCTTCTAGCTTTCTCTGTTCTTCATAAATCCTCCCATTTGCTTCTACAGATTCTCTGAACTGACTTGGCTGAACTTTAATTTCTTCACTGAAATCAATAAAAGTTACTGATATGCTTTGTTTGTATGTTTATCAAGAAATTTTTCTTAAAGGAAAGCAAGCTTGATAATAAAATGAGAGAAAACTGAACAGCTGAAAGAGGACTTAATTCATTCCTTAATCCATGGTGACAAGTAAAACCATAAGCACCAACAAGTTCTAAAATTTCCACTTGTTCTTTCCTCACAGTAAGTAATAGATATTAATTCTTCAGCCACTATAATAACAATTTTTTTATCACCATTTAATATTTCCTAATGGATTAAGGGGGAGCTCTGGTAGCCTAGTGCCTAAAGCACTTGACTGCTAACCAGAAGGCTGGCAGTTCAAACCCACCAGCCACTCCTCGGAAGGAAGGTGGGGCAATCTACTTCTGTAGTGATACCGCCTCAGAAACCCAAGGAGGGGTCGTTATGAGTTGCGTCTGACTCGATGGCACATAACAACAACAACAACAACAACAACAACAATGGATTAAGGGAATGATTAAATGAAATGACTAATCTATTACTTTAAAGTCACATTACATTTCAAAACATACATCTGTATCAGAGCAAAATCTTAGACAAAACAGGTACAGGGACAACAATGAAAAATTTTTAAAAAAAGGTAAATAAAATAAAAAATTATGGATAAAGTTCATTTTGATGTATTCACAATTTTTTTTTTTTTTTTTTTTTTACCATTTCTTTTTTCCCTCCCACATTCTCTTGTCATTAAACAATCTCTCTTTTTGCTCTGCCCTGCTCTGCTCTTGCATTCCCTGAAAAGGTTTCCATGGAGACTGCTGTAACAACTGTACAACTAACTGCTCAATTTAAATTTCATGGTATACTAAAGATGATGTGAGTCTACAATAGTCATCCATATCCTTGACTTCAAAGTTTTGGGGTTACTCCAAATAGCCTTATTAGTTTCACCAATTGTCTTCATGAGTAATTATGGTAAATTTAAACTTAAAAATAAATTTATCTTAATAAAATACCTTCATCTTAGGATGTGGAAAGCTGCAAGAGAATGTTGTATCCACCCTAACAGGAAGAAAAAGTGAGATAATCTACAAAAATCATAACTTTCCTTGAGCCCATTAGAGATTTGAGGTAACAAGGTAACCAAGTAAACCAAATTCCAAAGAGTAAAAAGCCTCCCTATGGAGAGACAGGGCACATGAGCAGTTTCTTCTTTGGTAGAGGATGGAAGAAATAGGTGGCTGTCATACAAAGGGGTAAGAAGAAATTCGCTAAAATAGCGACACATTCTTAAAGACCAAGTATGGGCTGGCATGTCAGTTTAGAAGAGCTTGGAGATCCAAGTAAAGCAGGCATTTGCATGAACTCACAAATAAGACTGGAGACAAGGCCAAGCTGAGTGAGCCCCTGCTAGGTGACAAAGGCATACAGGAGGTGATCAGGCGATCAGCTGCTGCTAGGGGACAGGCATGAAGCCCTGCCCACTTCTCTAAACCCTTGTCTCCAGAGAAACAAAATCCTTCAGTTACTGGAGGAGGGGAGACAAACCTCTTCCCTAGGACCCAGACAATAATCTACCAGTTCTGGGGGAGAATTAGGAGCAACATCTGTCTACACTTCCACTCCAAAGACAAGAGGCAAAAAACACATTGCTGCTGAGCTAGGGGTGAAAAAAACAAAAACCCTCTGACCCTCTTGAAAGGGTGGCAAAATTTTCTGGGCCAAAATCCTGCACCAATACCAAGCACAGATCTGCTATTGCTGTAGTAATGTCAGGAAAGTGTCTCCTACTTGAGATCAACTACAGATATGAGAGTTTGTCTGCACAGGAGCATGAGAGGATGGGGTACAGAACACGAAATCCCCCATGCCTGAGGCAGACATACAGGGCACACTTTTAACTAGCCATCCCAGTTTGTGGGAGGCAGCATGTCATTTTTACTACTCAGTAAAATTGCTGTTGTTGTTGTTATGTGCCCTCGAGTTGGACGTGACTCATAGCGACCCCTCCTTGGGTTTCCGAGACAGTATCACTACGGAAGTAGATTGCCCCATCTTCCTTCCGAAGACTTGCTGGTGGGTTTGAACTGCCAGCCCTCTGGTTAGCAGTTCAGTGCCTTAGGCACTATGCTACCAGAGCTCCCTCAATCAGGCAAGAAAAAGAAATAATAGGTACACAAATTGGAAATAAATAAATAAAACTGGTTCTGTTCACAAGATGAAGTAATCGTCTAGATTGAAAATCCCGAAGAATCTACAAAACAGTTACTAGAACTAATAAGTGAGTTTAGCAAGTTTGCAGGATACAAGATGAACATATATTAATCAGTTGTTTTCCTACATACTATTGTGTACTGTTGAGTTGATTCTCATACAGTGAGCCTATATGACAGAGCAGAACTCCTCTATAGAAATTACTAGGCTTTAATCTTTATGGGAGCAGATCATTAGGTCTTTTCTCCCACAGAGCTATGGATGGGTTCGAACCACTGACCTTCCAGTTAGCAGTTACGTGCTTAACCATTGTGCCACCAGGGCTCCCTCCTAAATATTAGCAATGGACCATGGGAAATTAAAATTAAGATCACAGTACCATTTACAATAGCATCCTCCCAAAATTACATACTTAGGTATATATCCAACAAGATATATGTACCACATATGTGCTAAAAACTATAAAACATTGACACTGAATATCAAAAAAGACTTGAAGATAAATACCGTATTAATGGATTGGAAGACTCAATATTAGTAAGACTTTAATTTTCCTCAAATTGATCTACAGATTCAATTCAATCAGAATTATAACCTGCCTTTTTTAAATATATAGATGGTGATGAGCTCATTTTAAATTTATATTGAAAATCAGAAAATGTAGTATGATCAGAACAATTTTGAAAATGAAAAACAAAGTTAGAGGACTTACACTATTTGGTTTCAAGACTGACTTTTAAGCTAAAATAATAAGGATACATATACAAATCAATGGAACTAAATAGGGAGTCTAGAAATTTACCCAATATATAAATGATCAATTGATTTTTGACAAAGATGCCAATATAATTCAATGGAAAAAGGGCAGTCTTATCAACAAATTGGGCTGGAATAAGTGAACATCTATGTGCCAAACAATAAACCTAAACTCTTACCTCACACCATACACAAAAATTAACTCTGAACGTTTCATACATCTACATATAAAACCTAAAACTTTAAAACTTCTAGAAGAACACATAGGAGAAAATCATGATCTTGGATTAAACAGAGATATCTTAAATAAGACACAAACCATTTTAAAAATTGATAAATTGTACTCAAACAAACTTAAAAGCTTCTGTTCTTCAAAAGATACTATTAAACAAATAAAAAGATAAGTCACAGACTAAGAGAAAAATATTTGTAAAACACATTTGATAATGGACTTGTATTCAGAATATATAAAGAACTTTCAAAACTCAATAATAAGAAAACACAAATGAGAGATAAGGATGGAAAATCAGCCAGTAAAAAAATATTCAACATGATTAGCCATCAGGGAAATCCAAAACCTACTGGAATGGCTAAATATCAATACCAAAATGTTAACAAGGGGGTGAAGCATCTGGAACCCTCATATGCTGCTGGTGGGAATGGATAATTCTACAGTCACTTTATTTACTGAGCAGGTCTCATAGGCTGTATCAAGAAGCTGATCATAAACAGTGGAAAAGACAAGACTAGTTTGTATATTATACAAGTACAATGCAATTTTAAAATGTTTATAGCATATACTAGCAAATGCTGGAAATAAGAATGTTATACTGTACTCAATATATTTCCAACTGAATATAGTTTAGGATTTTAAAATATAAAGAAATTCTCAAATATATGAGTATACAACCAGGAAATAATATAGGAAGTGTCAAGCTCTGGGGCAATATGAGAAACACACTTAGGATGTATGGTACCATATAAGCTATGAATTATGAAAGTCCTGCATACTATTGCTGTATTTTGTGTACACTTCTGTACATATCACTCTATACTCTTATTTTTTTATTTCTAGGTTGGTCTCTCTTTCTAGAACATAAGCTCCATAAGGCTCATATTTTATGTTTCTCTGCTTAGAGTTGGGCATTTAGCAGGGATTCAACCAATGTTTATTGCACTGAACAGAAGTCAATTTAAAGGAACAAGAGATAGTACTTAGTGTATTTAGATATATGCTTCTGAGATATTTTAAAAGCTAAGTTCTAGGGAGGAAATCATTATTTTAACCCAAACCAATCAATCCTCACCTCCCAGATAATTCACATAAAGCCTATAATACAAGAGGTGTTATAAGAAACATGAAATTATCTTGAATTTTCATCAGCAACTCAACAATACCTACAATTAAAAGGGTTAAATTTGCAAAAAATACAAACTATTACTAAAAATTAACTTTTGGCTAATATGTACAGTACATGATTAATACCTAAGGGAGCTGTTGTTGGGGTTTTTTAGGTCTTGATGAAGCTTTATCACCCATTCCTGATACTCTTGCTTTTGGATAGCAGTTGATTGCTTTAATTCATTTGTCCATTTATTCTCTAAGTCCTATAAACAGACAGTATGCCAACTGGTTAGTTTTTTTTTTTTTTTTTAATAAAAATAAGTAAGTCAAAGAAAATTTAACTGTACAGCTGAAAGTCAATGTATTTCACTTACTTGTTGGGATTCAAAATGCTGAGCAGCCAGTGAGTTTACATCTTGATCAGTCAATGATTTTCCTAATTCTTGCATCACTTTTTCCATTTCAATACCCTGTCTAAAATATAAATCAGTAGATCATATATATATATTCATAAACCCATCAAGATATATGGTCACTTCAGATTCATTGAACAATCTGTTTTTGTTGTTGTTAGTTGCTGTCAAGTTTATTTGAATGCATGGTGACCCCATACGTACAGAATAGAACTGCTCCATAGAGTTTTCAAGTCTGTGACCTTTCAGAAGCAGGTCAGCAGGGCTGTCTTCCTAGGTACCTCTGGGTAGGTTCAGACTGCCCATCTTTCTGTTACTGAGAGCTTAACTGTCTGCACTACCTAGGGATTCCTTGAATAATCTCTATAAAATGAAGATAAAATTTTTATTTTATAGGAATATGTCCAGGAATGGGGACTATAATATCTGGGAAGCACTCTGAATCCTTGGAAATGGAGATATGGAACTAATGTTAACAATGTCATATACTTACAACAATGTCATCTGTGCAGCCAAATGTTAATCTAAGTTTAATGCAGTTTGGGCATATGAAAAATAAAAATGGAGTTTAAATTACCCTAGCTAATGTTTAAAAATCCAGACCCCTTTCAGCCACAAATTTTCTCAAAGGCCCTCTACAATTCCAACTTAATACATTTTCTACTTATTTCTACATGAGTTACAGTGATTCCAACCTCTGAAAGTTAGTTTATATTATAACCATAAGTTGTCAATTAGGTTCTAAAAAATTTTTATTAACTCACAAAGTTCATTTTACAGAGGAATGCAAAATATATTCTGAAGATGTGTTAGTTTTATCTTCTTCATTTATCCAAAGAACGAATGTGTAACAATTAAAAATGTTTTTCACTACCGGAAAAACTAATTTATGCTGTTAGAAGTTCAGATAATGGTGCATTATGGAAGGAATGGAGTAGTGACCATGAGGACATAAAGGAGACTTTTCTGGGGCTGGGAATATTCTATTTTTAATCTAAGTGATGGTAACATGGATGTGCTCATTTTGTGAAAATGTACTGAGTGGTATACCCTTTTCTGTACATATGCTGTATTTTAATTAATAAAGTCATTTAAAATTTTCAAATTAAAAACTTATCTTCTAATATAAATATTTTAAAAAATTTGCTCTTATATATATTTCAAACAAACTTAGAAAGAACAAAACACAGACATGAACTAAAAGGAATTTATTATCATTCTAGTTAATTTAAGAAATTTTCTCTTAAAGTCAATTTGTATTTATTTATAACAACTGATTAAAATACATACAGGTATATAATCAATGAAACTTGTTCACACAGGTTACACTTTCTAGTATTAAATATTCAGTAACACTGAATCCCCACTTAGTTTTAATGCAGGTCATTCCATTAACTACTTAAGTATTACTTAAGTATTACTACAGGTTAGGTGAAGATTATGCTTGTAAGTGAGATTTTTATTTAGAGAAAGAAATAACTGCAAACATTAATAAATACAAACTTAGATCTAAATATGTATTAATATTTTACATTACATGTGTTCCCTCTAGTGGATAAAAGATACCACTGCCATTTTTAAAATTTAAAGAAATATCTTGAATCTGGTTTGCTCAAAAAAAGCAAGTTTCTAGAGAGGAGAAAAAAAAACTTTAGTAAATAAGAATTCAATAAATAAAATTTCATTAACATTTATTTTACTCTAAATGTGTCAGAAATGCAAGTTAATCATACAGTTAATGATAAAATATATTTTTCCTATGATTAAAATGAAAGGAATTTTTATTCTATTTCATATGAAATATTAAATATATATTGGCTTAATATATCAGGGGTAACAACTCTGTCAAGAAACTTAAAGAAGTATTACCTACCAGGGGGAACACAGCTTACTTTTTATTTTCAAGCTAACAGTTTGGGCATATGAAAAGTACAGTATAAAACTGTTTTAAAAATGATGTGTTCAAATATTACATGTGTTACCTTGCCAAGAAAATCAAGAAGTTTGGCCAAAGGACATTTCAAAAAACAAAATAACCCCTAGTAAAAAACTATTCCACAAATGGAAAAAACAAAACAACAGAAAAAAGTACAGGTAAATACAGATAATTAGTAAATTAATTTAGCTTCTCAAAAAGTAAAGAGTCATGTAGAATAGGAAACATTTCCTGATTCAGAAAAAGGACAATGACGGGAACACTGATACCTGAGAGTCCACACAGAGTTTTCTGGGAGATACAGAGAGTATCTGGGAGGTACAGTGAGTAGGCAGTAGACCAGCTGGCCATCTCTAGTAGCTCACCAGCTGAATGAAAGCACTAGTAATGGCTGTTAACAACAAGTGTGGACAGCCGAGATGGGACTTTATCAATATACCTAAATAGGCAGAATGAATGTAGTCCCAGGAAACCTGAGATCCAAGAACAGCTTCCGAATGAGTTGAAAACTATATTATTTGAATCTCTAGTAGGAAAAACAAATGATGTTCAACAAAAGGTAATAATATTAGGCAATTAATTCTATATTTCTTTTCAAAATATACTCACAATTTACTGGCTACATAATAAAGATCTAGAGGAAAATAAAATTTTTGTCTTCCCTGGTGACACTGCTTCAATTATTTACTTGATAGCAACTACCTATTCTGCAGGCATCACATTTGTAACGGAATAAGTTGCCTCAATATAGCTAGTTGGCAAACCCAGACCTATAAAGAGTGACAAATGTCTCAAAATACTGTTTTCTTTTAGATATAGAGTTCTAACATTTTTACTAGATATGGTGATAAAAGGTCTAGAGTAGTGTAATTATTATGAAACTCTACAAATCTATCCAATACAATAAAAATGCCTATCTGGTACATAGGTGTTCTGGTGACGTTGTGCCTAAGGCACTTGACTGCTAACCAGAAGGCTGGAGGTTCAAACCCACCAGCTACTCCTTGGAAGGAAGGTTGGGGAATCTACTTCCATAGTGATACCGCCTCAGAAAACCAAGGAGAGGTCGCTATGAGTCGGATTTGACTTGATGACAGTGAGTTTGGTTAGGTTTTTTATCTGGTACAGAGTATCCATCAGCAAAAATTATTAAATCTGTTTGATTGTCTTTTTTTTTTTTTTTTCTAAATTTTAACTTTTGTTAACTATGGCAGCTCCACAAGGAGCTCTGGCAGTGTATGCCTAAGGCATTTGACTGCTAACCAGAAAGTTGGCAGTTCAAACCCACCAGCCATCCGTGGAAGGAAGGCTGGGCAATCTACTTACTGTTGTAAGATTTACCACCTCAGAAACCCAAAGGGGACTACTTTGAGTGGACTCAATGGCAGTGAGTTTGGTTTTTCTTTTTTTTTTTTGGATGGTAGCTCCACATCAGATAGATTAATCAGATGTCTTATGACACTGGGCAATTCTGCTGTAAAAGAACTCTTTTAAAGTCTTTAACAGCAAAGATGTAACTCTGAAAACTAAGGTGCACCTAACCCAAGCCATGGTATTTTCAATTGCCTTATATGCATGTGAAAGCTGGACAATTAATAAGAAAGATGGAAGAAGAGTTAATACCTTTGAATTACAGTGTTGGTGAAGAAGACTAAAAACACCATGGACTGCCAGAAGAACTAACAAATCTGTACCGGAAGGAGTGCAGCCGGAATCTCCTTGGAAGTGAGAATAGCCAGACTTCATCTCACCTACTTTGGTCATGTCAGAAGGGACTATTCCCTGGAGAAGGATATCATGCTTGGTAAAGTTGAGGGTCAGCGAAAAACAGAAAGACCCTCAACGAGATGGACTGACACACTGGCTGCAACGATGGGCTCAAGTATGTTGCTGTTGTTGTTGTATGTGCCGTCAAGTCAGACCCAACTCATAGCGACCCCTCCTTGGGTTTCCGAGGCAGTATCACTATGGAAGTAGATTGCCCCATCTTCCTTCTGAGGAGTGGCTGGTGGGTTTGAACCACTAGCCTTCTGGTTAGCAGTCAAGTGCCTTAGGCACTATGCTACCAGGGCTCAAGTATAGAAAAGATTATTGAGAATGGTTCAGGGCTGGGCAATGTTTCATTCTGTTGTACATAGGGTCACTACGAGCTGCAGCTGTCTGGACGGCACATTACAACAACAGTAGTTTTCTAATGGGAAATTGACAACCAGGAGCAAATTAAAATTAGCACATCAGTTAAAATTTACTTCTTTGTGATGATTAAATCAGTCACAAAAAATAAATGTGGTTTGGCCCTAATATACCATCACAATTAATGAAATTTTACATCAGCAACACTGAAAAACTTACCTTGATGTCATGTATACCCAAAGTCTTAAACAAATGTTCTTAAGGTAATAAATGTTATTATGTAATATGAAAACAGATTACCTAGAAGAAGGAGTGTGCCCTGAATTAAAACTACAATTTATAGTATTGCTAGGAGGCAGCCTGAAAAGCCATGCTTTAAAATAAATGCTAGCAATGTTACTGCGCTGAAGAAAAAAACAAATCATAAAGTATTGTTTGTGTACTATCTTAAGTAATCCATACAAAATGAATCCAAATCTAATTAAAATTTCTTATAATAATGTTAGTGTCATTTTCCTTCTAAAGTAATAGCTTAGAAAATGAACTGAAAGAGACTATGGACTTAATTACACAGCAGAGTAACAATAGATACTGAACAGGGAGACATGCAGTGTAGTTAACAGCTTTGGAATCAGACTGTTTCAAGTTCCAGCTTGTCCCTATACAAGTTATTTTAACTTTTCTAGCCTCAGTTTCCTTATCTGCAAAATGGGAATAACAATAGAAGGATTGTAGTGAAAATCAAATGACAGAGGGCATCCAGGGCATTTTGCACAGTGCCTGTAACTAAGCAAGCCTTCAACAGATCTAAGTTATTCTTCTTATTAGAAATAAGAATATATAAGGCCAGCATAATTCACTTCAGGAAAATCATTTGTAAAGTTCTATAACTCTATGATGAATTCAGTTGACATTACAAATTTAAACATCATAAAATTACTTACTATTACTAAAGGTTTTTCTATTTTATTCTTTAATTTTACTGAAAATGAAAACAAATTGTTCTGCAGGCCATCATATTTAACAATGTAACAAATTATTTATGATATTACAGGAAATTGGAAATACCTCTCTCGTAATTTTTTCAGCTCCACATCTCGTTCACCAATCAGTTCTGAGATACTAACAAAGTAATTATGTTCCAAATTTAGGAGCGTTTCAGAGGCAGGGGAATGGATTAGGTCATGGTACACATCTGCAAAATCTTCATCCCAGCTGGGCTCTTCAGGCCTTGCATGCTCTAATGTGGTCTACAAGATACACAGGCATTCTTATATCATAATACAGTCTTTTTATGTAATGTATTATTAGAAAAAGACACATAGCAGGATCCTAATTCTGTATATCAATCATGGACAGAAAGGCCATATATATGTATCACACAGGATTATGTGAGTATAGAAAAACCATGGGAAGATATAAACGAAGCTGTTAATATGAGTTATCGCAGGGACAGGGATGAAGGTGAGTTGCTAAGTGGAGGCAACGATAGGAAGTGTTCTCAATTTTAAAAAGTAAGTATGCCATGATCTTATTTCTGTAAAATAAGACACACACACACACACACATGGTCAACAAAATGACAACAGTTGATATTTCAGGGCAGTGGGATTTCTGATAATCTTACTTTCTTGATATTTTAATGTATAATACAGTAATTTGCATGTGTTATCATATAATATGAAAAAAACCTTTTCATTATTAAAAAATACTTCCTAAAAAAAGATTCTATTTATTTAGAAAATGAGGTCATATGTATGACTGTATGTGGTGATACAATGACCGTGAAAATTCATTTCAAGTATGTTGTTGTTAGTTCCTGACTCATGTCAACCCCGTGTGTGAACTGCTCCATAGGGTTTTCTTGGCTGTAATCTTAACAGAAACATATTTCCAGGCCTTTATTTCTGTGATACTACTGGATGGGTTCGAACCACCAACCTTTATGTTAGCAGTCAAGTACAAGGATTTCTATATCAAGGTAAGTGTGCAATTTTCTTATTTTGACCTTTTCTAGTATTCTGCTTTTCTTTTTCTTTTTAATGTAACCATGTTTTTTATAAGTATGAGAATAGTAGACACCAAAATGATAAAGAGACTAAGTAAGAACTGATTTCCCATTGTTTACACAAAATCAGTCTAGGAGAGGTTTGCTTTCAGATCTTACAATGAAATGAAATAAAGCCTAGAGAAGGGATTGTTTCTTCAAGGACCCTTCCTTGATCACTTCTTCCTTCCCCCCTTCTCTTTGTCCTCCCACAGTATGTGCCTCTATCCTAAAAAAAATTTTACTGTGTTATAATAGTCTGTGGATTTCTTTGTCCTCCACTCAACTTAAGCTCCCTGAGGGCAGAACTTATTCTTAACTATACTCAGCCCATTTTGGAGGTACAAAAAATGCTGGTTGAATAAATGACGTAGAATTATTCTTTTAATACATTTTACAGCTTTATTCCTTTTTTTAGCATAAAGATGCCCTTTAAGGATTATAATTATTACAGATATATTTTAATGTAATAAGTGTGTTTTTAAACATTTAAATTAAAATGTATAAATTCTTTCATATTTTAAATGAATTAGGAAACTGTTCTGGCCATGCAGCAAACTGAAAATTTTGAAAGGAAATTGGTTTCTTTCAAATTCTAACAGACTGAATTTGCTTAGAGTGGGGTGTAATTTATTCATGACGGTTTGAAATTATAAACTTATTTGTCTGTTTACATAATTCTGTACCTAGCTCCCTAATGAAAATATAAATATTCTTGTTCACTGTTTTATGCTCAATATCTCCTATAATACCTGGCATAAAGCAGATGCTCACCATATTATCTCTCATTAATTCTAAGATGCATATTTTTTTCAAATTACAAGTCTCAGAAATCGGCATACATCTTATACTTGATGGAATTCTGGCATTCCATAATAGTTTAATTGGTAGTGTTTTCTTTTTAGTAGTAAATAAAATGTGTGTGCTACATCCTATGGCATCTTGTTGCTGTGTGAGCAGAATCAATTCTGACCCACAGTGACCCTACAGTGACCCTGTAGGACAGAGTAGAACTGCCTCCTAGAGTTTTCTAGGCCGTAATCTAGAAAAGACCTGCAGGTCATCAGGCCTTTTTTCCCATGGGTGCAAACTGGTGACCTTTTGGTTAGCAACCAAGCACTTAACCACTGTGCTACCAGGGCTCCTTATGGCATCTTGCTATGTGCTGTCAAGTCGGACCCGACTCATAGTGACTCCTCCTTGGGTTTCTGAGGTGGTATCACTATGGAAGTAGATTGCCCAACTTTCCTTCCGAGGAGTGGCTGGTGGGGTTGAACCGCCAGCCTTCTGGCTAGCAGTCAAGTGCCTTAGGTACTATGCTAGCAGAGCTCCTTATGGCATCTTAGACTTTATGAAACACAGTATCATTTAAATGAAAGAATGATGATTTTTGTAACTGTATTAAAACAATGAAGGTAAGGGAGAGGAAAAAAGTAGACCAAATCTTAAATTGAAGTACTACTGCTGACTTATGGTTGCCAGATAAAATACAGTACACATATTTAAATCAGAATTTCAGGTAAACAATTTTTTTTTAATTATAATTACTTACTGGCTTATCCTAAGCAAAATTATTCTTTTTCTAATCTGACATTCTAATTTAACTGGATATCTTTTATTTTTATTCTTTTTATTTGCTAAATCTGGCAACCTTACACTAGTTATAAATACAAAATACCCTTTCATTTTACAAAAGTGTAAGTGCAGTGAATTACTTAGTATGACTCTTCTAGCCATGGTCTTTGTGACTTCAACCAGATGACTGGGTGGGACTATACTAATATAGGATGTCTGTGGCCCACTCAACAGGATAATGTAAATGGGGTACATGGCACCCTTTTGGGGGTGGGATCATGAAAACAGCACATATGGAACCCTAACATGGCTTAAAATGAGTCATCCTAGAGGCAGCAAAGGGTGATCTAACTATCATCAAGAAAGTAGAGCCAGGAGTGAGGGCAGTGAGTCCTTGGCCCCAAGATCTCTGCACTGAGACAACAGAGAGACGGTGGCAGGAGAGGCAGTAGAACCAAGAAACTGACATAAGACAGAATGGTGGGCTTCTTGGCACATGGAACAAGAAAGCCGAGTGCCTTCAGGTAGGAGGCTTGCTGGCCGAGCTGGGTGCTTCTCTGGGCTTATCATCAGAGCTAAAAGAGTTTTGTAACACTTACCAGAGCAGAGCAAAGGCCAGGCCAAGGAGCCTAGGGTCAAAGAGAAGTGTGGCTATGGATATGGCTACAATGAGGCTGTCCTGATTGAAGGATTGTATCCTGAGTGTCCCTAAACCTGAGTGTAACCTGTTATTTCTCTAATAAACCCCATAATTGTGAGGACTGTCTGAGTTCTGTGTGGCCATTGCAATGAACTATTGAATCCAGCAGAGAAGCACAGAGTGCTGTGGGAGGGATGGTTGGTGTCAGATAGTAAAAAAGGCTGGAGGGTGGTAGCATGTCTGACCTCATAGGAATCAGCCTTGGGCTATTACTATTGATTTTGCTCCTCCTCCCCCTAGTGAAGTTGGAGGAGGTCAGGTGATGCCACTCCTGTGCCCTTTTTGCAAAAGGTATTACATAAAATATTTTGTCTTATTTGTTGTTCTTTACATAGGAAGGAATCACAGAAGCAGTAACATGTTGTTGTTAGGTGCCATTGAGTTGGCTCCAAATCATAGCATCAACTCCTCTTCAGTCTTCCTTATTCATTGTCCAGCTTTCACATACGTATGAGGTGACTGAAAATACCATGGCTTGGGTTAGTCACACCTTAGTCTTCAAATAGACATCTTTGCTTTTCAGCACTTTAAAGAGGTCTTTTGCAGCAGTATTTGCCCAGTGCAATACATCGCCTGGTGTCTTGACTGATGCTTCCATTGGTGTTGACTGTGGAACCGAGTAATATGACAACTTCAATCTTCTCTCCATTTATCGAGATGCTGCTTATTGATCCAGTTGTGAGGATTTTAATTTTATGTTGAGATGTAATCCATACTGCAGACCGAAGTCTTTAATCTACATCAGTAAGTGCATGTCACAGGTTGTTAACGAGTCTTCCTCCAATCCTGATGCTGCATTCCTCTTCATATAGACCAGCTTTTCAGATTATTTCCTCAGCATACAGACTGAATAAGAATGGTGAAAGGATACAACCCTGACGCACTTCCTTCCTGATTTTAAACCATGCAGTATCCCCTTTTTCAGTCTGAACGACAGCCTCCTGGTCTATGCACAGCTTCCTTATAAGCACAATTAAGTGTTCTGAAATTCCTATCCTTTGCAATGTTGTCCACAATTTGTTAGATCCACATAGTCGAATGCTTTTGCATAATCAATAAAACACAAGTAAATATCTTTCTGGTATTCTTTGCTTTCAGCCAAGATCCATCTGACATCAACAATGATATCCCTCATTCCATGCCCTCTTCTGAATCCAGCTTGCATTTCTGGAAGTTCTCTGTCAATATGCTGCTGCAACCATTTTAGAATTACCTTCAGAAAAATTTTACTTGCATATGATATTAATGATATTCTTCGATAATTTCCACATTCTGTGGGATCACCTTTCTTTGGAATGGGTACAAATATGGATCTCTTCAAGTCAGTTGGCCAAGTAGCTGTCTTCCAAATTTCTTCGCATAGACAAGTAAGTACCTCCAGCACAGCATCCATTTGTTGACACATCTCAATGGGTTTCCCATCAGTTCCTGGAGCCTTGTTTTTGCCACTTCCTTCAGTGCAGCTTCAACTTCTTCCTTCTATACCATTGGTTCTTGATGATCATATGCCACCTTATGAAATAGATGAACATCGACCAATTCTTTTTGGTACACTGACTGTGTATTCCTTTTGTTTTGGTTACCTAGTGCCACTCTGACAACAATATACCACAAATGGGATGGCTTGAACAAACAAGAGTTTACTCTCTTACAGTTTAGAGGCTTTAAGTCCGAGTTCAAAGTCCCAGCCTCTAAGGGCTGGGTGAAAGCCCCTCAACCTTGGGCTTCAGGTCTGCTTCCTGCTCGCAGCCCACTGAAGCTAGAGGCTTTGCTTTACTCAGATAGCTGCTGACTGCTGAGGCTGACAAGCCCAAAGTTGACAAGTAAAAAGGCACAGTTCCGATGTTACCCAACCACATGGCAGGCCATTCATTCAAGTCCATTGAAAGTCTCAAGGTCGGCAGAGCATGGCAGGCTGTTGAACAATGACATGGCTATGTGCAGGGTTTAAATGTGCCATAAGCTAGAGACTGTTCCCCAAGGCTTCTCCTTATATATAGGAAGCAGACCACATCCCTAAGGCAGTTACTTACATCACAGTAGATCCCACCATGGAGCTGATTACCAGGTCTCATCATGGGGAATACTACATCCAGCTTCCCAGACACTCAACCAGCCCAGCCAAGTTGACACACAAACTTAACTACCACACCTTGCATCTGCTTCTGATGTTTCCTGCATCATTCAATATTTTGCCCATAAAATCTTTCAATATTGCAACACAAGGCTTGAATTTTTTCCTCAGTTCTTCCAGCCTGAGAAATGCTGAGCATGTTCTTCCGTTTTGGTTTTCTAATGCCAGGTCTTTGCACATTTCAATATAATAATCAACTTCATCTTCTTGAGATGCTTATTGAAATCTTATGTTCAGTTCTTTTATCTTGTAATTTTTTCCATTTGCTTTAGTTACTCTCCATTCAAGAGCAAGTTTCCAAGTCTCTTCTGACACCCATTTTGGCCCTTTCTTCCTTTCCTGTCTTTTTAATGACCCTTTGCTTTCTTTGTGGATGATGTTCTTGATGTCATCCCACAATTCATCTGGTTTTTGGTCACTGGTGTTCAATATGTCAAATCTATTCTTTAGACAGTCTCTACATTCAGGTGGGATATAATCAAGGTCATATTTTGGGTCTCATGGACTTGTTTTAATTGTCTTCATGTTCAACTTGACCTTGCATATGAGCAGTTGATGGTCTGTTTCCTAGTCAGCTCTTGGCCTTGTTTTGGCTATAGATATTGAGCTTCTCCATCACCTCTTTGCATAGATGTAGTTGATTTGATTTCTGTGTGTTCCATCTGGCAAAGTCCATGTGTATAGCCACTGTTTATGTTGTTGCAAAAAGGTATTTGTAACGAATAAGTTATTACTCTTGCAAAATCTATCATGAGATCTCCAGCGTCACTTCTATCTGCCATGTTTTCTAATACTGGTGATTCTTCTTTGTTTCCAACTTTTGCATTCCAATCACCAGTGATAATCAACACATCTTTATTGCATGTTCTGTCAATTTCAGACCGCAAAAGTTGGTAAAAATCTTCAATTTCCTCATTTTTGGTTTGGTGGTTGGTGCATAAATTTGATTAACAATAGTATTAACTGGTCTTCCCTGTAGGTGTATAGATATTATCCTATCACTGACAGCATTGTACTTTAGGATAGATCTTGAAAAATTCTTTGTGATGATAAATGTCACACCATTCCTCTTCAATTTGTCATTCCCAGCATAGCAGATCATATGGTTGTCTGAACCAAAATGGCCAAAACCAGTTCATTTCAGCTCACTTATGCCTAGGATATCAATCTTTGTGTGTTCTGCTTCATTTTTGACAACTTCCAATTTTCCTCATTTCATACTTTGTACATTCCACGTTCTGATTATCAGTGGATATTTGCAGCTGTTTCTTCCCATTTTGAGTCATGCCTCATCAGCAAATGGAGGTCCTGAAAGCTTTATTCCATCCACGTCATTAAGGTCGACTCTAATTTGAGGAGGCAACTCTTCTCCAGTTGTATTTTGAGTGCCTTCCGACCTGAGGGGCTCATCTTCCAGTACTATACTGGACAAAGTTTCAGGGCTATTCATAAAGTTTTCCAGTACTATGTCAGACAGTGTATCACTGCTGTTCATAAGGTTTCCAGTGGCCAACTCTGAGAAGTGGATGGTCCCTTCCTTCTTCTGTCTTAGTCTAGAAGCTCCACTGAAACCTGTTTGCCATTGGTGACCCTGCTGGTATTTGAAATACAGTGGCATAACCTCCAGCCTCACAGCAACATGCAAGCCACCACAGTACAACAAACTGACAGATGAGTGGTGGTAACATGTACTATACATTATATATAAATTTTGATATGTAGAGGAAAATCCTACAATTATTTCAGTATTACTTTAGACATTTAAAAATTTTCATCAAAGTCCAGAATATTCTTGAAATTTACAATTGGATCTATTTTCTTACCTCAGCATAAACTTTGGCCCATGTACTTGCCAGCTGATGTAAATCTACTTCTCCTGATTTCACAGCTTCTAGTGATGCTTCTGCATCTCTATCATAATCTCTGAGGGATTCTTCTTCTATAAACTGGCTCAGGGCTTCTTTTAAATCTGCAGCACGGACAACAAATGCTATCATCAGCAAAATCCAGACATAAATAGAGAACATTTTCCCTGGCTAAGCATTCCAAGGCGAAATTTTATTTTATCAAACTTACCCTTAATAGAAGGTCCAGCTAAAATAAAATCAGCTTAAGGAATTACTTAACTAATTTTATAATTATTTTTCTTTACTGTTACAGGTTAAGGAGCTGGGGTAGTGCAATAGTTAAGGCGTTTGGCTGCTAACCAAAAAGTCGGTGATTTGAACAACCAGCTGCTCCTCAGAAGAAAGATGGGTTCACTCTGCTTCCATAAGGATTTATAGTCTTGGAAACCCAATGGAGGTCACTAAGAGCTGGAATCAAACTGATGGCAGTGAGTTTGGTTTGCATTTTTATTATAGGTTAGTACATGAAGAAAAGTCAAAATTATTAACTCTTAAGTATAACCTTGATACCAACTAAGTAATACTTTCTTATGTTTGATTCTTCAGTTTAAAAATGAGTATGTATAGCACATTTTTAAAAAAAACTTTCTATAGACTTTGAGGATCTGATGGTTACTATATTTAAGTGAAAGAGAGTTTCCTATATAACTTTTATGGATATATTGTTATTTTCTTTGAATTTAAAAGAAATTGAATGATTAGAATATTACCAGCTTAATTAAAATGATATACTATTCCAATTTTAAAGATACTACTTATATATTGATATAATGAAAAGGGAACTATGATAGAAGTTAGACACCTGTGTTCTGGCCTCAACTGTCACCGTATCTGTGACTTTAGGCCAGTGATTCTCAGTCATTGGTGTGCATCAAACTCCCTTGGAAGGCTTTATAAAGCAGCTAGCTTGGTGTTACCCCCAGAATTTGATTCAGTAGGAATGGGGTGAGGGCCTGAAAATTTGCATTTCTGACAAGTTCTCAGGTAATTCTGCTGCTGCTGGTCAAGAATCACATTTTGAGAATCACTACCTCTTGATGTCCCAGTTTCCTTGCTGTACATTGAGACTGTGTTAGAAAATGTCTACGCTCCCTTGTAACTCCAGCCTTCTATGATCCAACATATTCTCAATTTAAATTTTTTTTTTTTCTCATCTGTGAAACTGAACATAGATTTTTCTTCAAAAAACTGGTTAAATACAGATGTCTTTATGGACTTAATTCAAGTAACCAAAGCTTACTCCAAGATTACTACTCCTTCTCTTTCAAAAAAAATTGGTTAAATACAGATGTCTTTATGGACTTAATTCAGGTAACCAAAGCTTATTCCAAGATTACTACTCCTTCTCTTTCAAGACATCTCAGGAACTGATGACCAGATCATTAAGAGGTGCAACCAATTGAGCAGTATAATTCTGTACCATAAGTAGTGATACCTGAAATGCTTTATGAACCCACCCACCTAAATTCAGAGTTAAAAGTGTTAATCAAGACTTTGTCACTAATGTTTCATTATATAATTTAATTTTTGTAGTCAACTTTTTCATAAATACCTACAAGGGCTAATGGGGGAAAAATTCAATGAAACAAATAGCTGTTGTTCTTGTTGTTGTTAGGTGCCATTGAGTCAGCTCCAACTCATAGTGACCCTATTATGTACAATAGTACGAAACACCACCCGGTCCTGTGCCAGCCTCACAATCCTAGCTATACCTGAGCTCATCATTGCAGCCACTGTGTCAATCCATCTCATTGAGGGCCTTCCCCTTTTTCACTGACCCTCTACTTTACCAAGCATGGTATCCTTCTCCAGGGAATGGTCCCTTCTGACAACATGACCAAAGACAAATAGCTAGGGAAACAAAAAGCAAATAGCTAGGGAACTTTTTAATTCTTGGAAGGCAAGTAATTAAACAAACACCTCAAATTTTATGAATGTTTCTAATGCTTCTTAGGTTTATACTTTCCAACCTAAAAGTTCTAATGACAGGGAATATAGGAAAATAACGAAGTAGTGCCTAAGGCACTTGACTGCTAACCAGAAGGCTGGCAGTTCAAACCCACCAGCCACTCCTTGGAAGGAAGGTTGGGCAATCTACTTCCGTAGTGATACTGCCTTGGCAACCCAAGGAGAGGTCGCTATGAGTCGGGTCCAACTCAACGGCACATAACAACAACAACAACATTACTTGAAAAATCAGTTCTCACCATTTTCTATGAAGCACGGTAAATTGTGCAGCAGCATCAGTCGTCCATGCAAATGACTGGCATCCTCTTCAACAGGAAATTTGAGGGGCACCTTCAGTTCTAAGCATTGACTTCCTACTTTAAATTTATATACAAATTCCCTCTCTCTGTTGCAGAATCTTTCTCTGTTCTTCTTCATCTTCTTTGGCAAGGTTTCTACAGAACCAACAAAAGAGTTACAAGGTATATAAATCTACAAAAAAATCACAGTTTTATTTTAGTTTAGTTTATTACTGTACCATTTCTAAGAAAGAGCTCCATCATTCAGAGATTTTTACTTGTGTGACTCTGTGCCAACTACTCTAGTTTTTCCCACATGTTTATTCCTGCATGTTCATCTTTGTAAGGGGAGAAAAAAAGTATTTTTCTCTATAGAAATACTAAGCACTGCTTTAAAACTTCAATTAAGGAAAAAAAAAAAAAAGATGCCCATAAAATACTCTGCAATTGTAGGCAGTGTTCTCAAGAATAGGGAAGGAACATAGAGAAGTACAAGAGAGGATTCTTAAGAAGAGATGCCTAAGGGGCAGACACAGAGCTTACGGAACACCTGGTTAATGTAGTCAGAGAAACAGATCAGAGACCAAGAAGTGATCTCGGAGATCCTCGATGTTGTGAGTATCAGATCTGATTTGGGAGGTTGGGAAGGAGATATACAGAAAACAGAAAATATAGGACCCCTCAAAGGGAAACTGGATGCCATGCAAAAAGAAGAAAATCTAGTTAAAGGTAGTAAGGATCAACATCAATTACAGATTTATTCATCAGACTCCTAATGAACGTTGTCTTCAGGCTTTTCCCCATCAGATGGGTTGTCACATGCTGTTCCGTACACTTAAGTCATAATACTTTTTCTAAAGTACTATTTAATCATGTTGCTCATCTGCCTAAAACCCTTCTATGGCATTCCATTCCCCTCAGGGTAAAATTCAAACTCCTTGACCCAGTTTACAATGCCTCAGTTTATACTTCAGACTTCTTTCAGCATCTCTGCCTTCTGTACAGACCACACACAAATTCACCAACTTTATCTTTTTGGCCATGTTGAACTTCTTCCAACACCAAACTTTTCTTTCCGTTCCCAACCTTTTTTTTTAAAAAAAAATGTATTTTCCTTTCCCTGAAGCACTCTTACTGCTCTTCTTTCCTTGGTTAACCATTACTCAATCTCCAGGTGTCAGCTTAGATATTCTCCAGGAAGCCTTCTCTAACTATACAGAGAATTTTTTTGGGGGGGGGGGCGGGGGAGGGAGAGAGGGAGGCTGATGACTTGATTTTTTTATCCAAGCTATTTTCTCAAATCTGCATATAGCCTGTATACAAAAGCTTAGACTGCTAATTTCACCATAATGCAAAGAGATGGAGTATTTGTTTCATTCACAGAATTAGTTAGCTGACATTTTTTAGAAGTGAAGCAATGGAAATTGGCACAATTACATTGGAAGAGTGCCAATAACTTTAAAGCTAAAGGTATTTCTACCTTATGATTCAGACATTCCACTCTTAAACATATAGCCAAATATAAATACATGTAATTGAATATGTACATTTTTCATATTTAACACATCCATATAAATAATGGGCATGCATACATAATGCATATAATGCACATAGGGAGCTAACTCATGAGGGGGCTTCACAGTTTGCAAAAACTGTATAATGCATGCATTATTTGTATAAACATATATATTCTATGTGTTTTTTGTATACCATATACACATAAAATTTCTAAGGAGAATAAGGTGTAACTTATGCTGCTGCACAATTTTTATATATACCTTAAGATATATGGACAGCATAAGATACACATATACCAAAATACACATAGAAGAATATTTATTGCACATTTATTTATAAAAGACAAAAACTGGAAACAAAGCAAATGCTTATCAACAGGAGAATGGTAAATTATGGTTTATTCATACAGTTGAATACTATCTACCAATAAAAAAATGAACCACTCACTTATAAATACAACAATATCAGTAACTCTCACAGAGATACTGAGCAAAAGAGGGCAGACACAAAAGAGTACATATATTGTATGTTTCCATTTATACACAGTTCAGGCAAAATTAATTGACAATGTTAGAAGTCAGAATAGTCCCACTAGAGTGGGAGGTGTTGATTGGGAAGGGGTTTCAGGGACTTTTATGGGGTGCTGGAAAATTCTTTACATATTAACCTAGTTGGTAGTTACATGGGCATATGCATTATGTAAAAATTCACCAAGCCCTTTACGTAAGACTTTCTTTTCACACTTTAATAAATGTATTTCCTAATGCAAAGAGAGAGGGGGTGGGGAAGGGAAATGGCTTTCACTCTACTGAAGAGTCACAAAAGAAATGGTTAAGGTTTTCCATTTAGACTTTACAAAGAAAAGATGAAACAACATGTGAAAATACATAAGGGCTAAACTATATAAATTATTAACTAAAAATTATGACTCTACTGTATATATATGTAGTAAAAAAAAAAAAAGTAGTTCATGTGAACAGGAAGGATCACATTAGAAAGCTCTGTGGTGTTCAATATCCAGCTATGTGCTGACGGGAAGTTTTTAACCTCAGCCAATGAGGAAGAGAATAATACATAAATGAGATATTCCCGGGACTCTGTGTGGCCTCATTATCTCTGGTCTGGATTATATTTAACAGCTTAACTGATTTCCTTGCTGTCAATGGACCAACTTTTCCTATCCACTTAAAACTCCCGTAAATTTCCCCACTGCCGCCTCCCCTAGATTTCCGAACATAGCATACAAGGCCCTCAATAACTTAATCCCTATTTACAGCTCCAGCTTCAACTCTAACATGTCCTCATCAAACTGTGAGCACCCTGAAAACAAGGGCTGGGTCTTACCAATAGTTGAACCACAGTTCCTGACATAATGCGCACAGACTTGAGCCAAATATTTGTTGTATGGATCTTTAACTCAGTAATTCTAAATACAGTAGTTCAAATTCTGATTCTGCCATTCACTTGCCACCTGATCAACTGTCACTTGGAGACTTAACTCACAGAATTGTCAAAAGGATTAGTCATATAACAAATACAAAACATCTGAAAAATATGATCAATAAATGGAAGCTAGTAATAAAATATGCTATCTAGGAACATATCAGTAGAAAAATAACAGTCCACTAATTGAGTGTACATGATGAAGGCAAAGGCAGTAAAGAAACGTGGCAATGACTTGAACGTTGTAGAAATAATGGGTTTATGGTCTAATCTTGTTCAGATTCAATACTTCCAGTAAACAAACACCATTCGCTCTGGTTTCAATCGATTCAACACTTAGATTTATTGAGGTTCAGTAAATTGATACGTTAGTTCTCCTCCCATTCCATACCTTCTAGGAAGGTTCCGGTACAAAAATGGAGTGGGAGGGCTGGACCTAGCTCATTCAGCCAATAGAATGAAAGATATGAGGCTCAAACTAGTAAGGGAAAGGGAAGGTAGGGTGCCTGGCCGAAAAGCTCCAGGCGAGGGAAGGGACCAGCTCCTCTGTTAGGTAGTCTCAGTCTAAAGCGGTCCCTCGTTCTTGGTTCTGGGCTCACCTCTCCTAGTTCCAAAGTCCCGAGCGATCCGCACACTCGGAGCTGTCAACCAGTAGCTGCACCAGAGACATCAGCTGACCTATGGACCTCTTTTCACAGCCAGCAGATTCGCCACAAGAGATTCGCCCACAACTTTTCCTCTTTCCTGGGACCTTGTGGAAAACCCGTTGGTCTAAGCTCTCCTTGTATCTTAATGGATCAAGTGAATCGTATAAATATATAGAAAGATGTTTTTATAAATTTTTTTAGTTTTCCAAAGACGGCACAAAAACCATTGTTGTGACGAAAGTGCAGAGGAAAAGCATAATTTCCGCTCTGTTTGCCCGACTGCGGAAGAGCAATCGCCTTGGGCAGGGCGTCCGCAGAACGCATGCGCTCCCACAAGGATGGCTGGGAGTGATTGGAGGACGGCGGCCGGTGGGCGTAGAGCTGGACGTTTGGTTTTGGGCGGGAATTGAAACTGCTGTTGCTGCCTGGGACACATTGAAAGTTGCAAATTTTCAGCCTTTAAGAGGACTAAGATGCGGCCTGTGCGGTGAGTAGTTAATGACATGCTGCGGGGTTTGGGAAAAAGGAAAAGAAGACACTGTAGGCACTTTAAGGAGCTCTGGCAACTCACTGGCTATAGCATTCAGTTGCTAACCAAAAGGTCGGGGGCTGGAACCCAACAGCCACTTCTAGGGAGAAAGATGTGGCAATCTGCTTCCGTAAAAATGTGTTGTTGTTAGGTGCCGTGGAGTCGTCTCCGACTCATAGCGACCTTATGTACAACAAAACGACACACTGCCGGTCCTGTGCCAGCCTCATGATCCCATTGTTGCAGCCACTGTGTCAATCCATCTTGTTGATGGCCTTCCCCCTCTCCTTGACCCTTCACTTTACCAATCATGATATCCTTCTCTAGAGAATGATGACTTTGACAACATGACCAAATTAGGTGAAGCCTGGCTATTCTTGCTTGCAAGAAGCATTATGGCTACACTTCTTCCAGGACAAATTTGTTAGTTCTTTTAGCAGCCCATGGTACTTTTGGCATTCTTCCCCAACACCACAACTCAAAAGCATCAACTCTTCTTCAGTCTTCCTTATTCGTTGTCCAGCTCTCACATGCATATGAGACAATTGAAAATACCACGGCTTGGGCTAGGTGCACCTTAGTCTTCAAGGAGATGTCGTTGCTCTTCAGCACTTGAAAGAGGTCTTTTGCAGCAGATTTGCCGCAAAGATTTACAGCCTTGGAAACTCTATGGGGCAATTCTGCTCTGTCCTGAAGAGTCATCATGAGTTGGAATCGACTCCATGGTAGTAGGTGGGTAGGCAACTTTACCTACACAGGATTGAGGGGAAAGGGCCGAGTAGGACGGAGGGTGCGGATGGTGGGAATGGGATGGATGGTTAGAGGTCAGGCCCTGTTGTGAAGAAATTCTCCAGTCTCTACTCATTCCTCAGAAATATACTAGTATAACATCCTTTTCCCTCTTTTCACAGGTATTGCCATTTCTTTTACCCAGCACATTCAAACAAGACCTTGTTAACGTTTGAACAGTGCTTTACCTTTCACTGAGCGCCTGCTACTTCTGTGTTATTCCATTTGTTCATCATCACTATAGTTCTTTAATATAGAAATGTTGTTGTTGTTGTCGTTGTTGTTATGTGTGACTCATAGCAACCCCTCCTTGGGTTTCCGAGGCAGTAGCACTATGGAAGTAGATTGCCTCATCTTCCTTCCGAGGCGTGGCTGGTGGGTTTGAACCGCCAGCCTTCTGATTAGCAGTCAAATGCCTTAGGCACTACGCTACCAGAGCTCCTATAGAAATGTTAGATATCCCTATTTTACTGATTAAAATCTCCTAGGCATTAATGGCAATTTATCGAGTTCACCTAGGAAGGACAATACTCAAACCTAACTCATATGACCTCAGCTTCTTTATGGTTTCCCTTGTACTATTTGAAGCTATTCCTCCACTTAATCATAGTTGAATGCAATGGAAGCTTAGGGTGGGCCATTCATTTAGTAAAGTTGTTGAATGTACCAAAAACTCTCACTGCCATCGAGTCGTTTCTGACTCATAGCGGCCCCTCCTTGGGTTTCTGAGATTGTATCTCTATAGAAGTAGATCACCCAGTCTTCCTTCTGAGGAGTGCTGGTGGGTTTGAACCGCCAGCCTTCTGGTTAGCAGTCAAATGCCTTAGGCACTATGCCACCACAGTCCCTGTTGGGTGTACAGGCAGTCCCAACTTAGGATAGGGTTTCATTCCATCAGCTCTGTTGTTAGGTTGGTCCTGACTCAAGTCAAATACCTCGTTTTTTTTTTTTTTAAGTTTTCATTATTATTGCTTTTTGTTATCAATATCTTTATAAATCTCATCTTTATTTGTCTTTGGAATTGGAAACATTACATAAACTTACTGATATATTTTTATACCTGTTGGGTACTCTTGAGTCATTTCCTATACATGGCAATCCTGTGTAAAACAGAACGCAACACTGTCTGGTCCTGCACCATCTACATGATCCTTGCTATGTTTGAGTGCATCATTGCAGCCACTGTGTCATTCTATCTTGTTGAGAGTTTTCCCTTTTTTGGTGATCCACTACTTTTTCATATATGATGTCCTTCACAAGGGACTGGCCCCTCCTAATAAAATGTCCAAAGTACATGAGACAAAGTCTCACCATCCATGTTTCTAAGGAACATTCTGGCTGTGCCTCCTCCAAGACAGATACTTTGTTCTTCTGGCAAAAACCGAAACCAAACTCATTGCCATCAAATTGGATCCCACTCATAGCGAACCCTCCTTGGGTTTCCAAAGTGGTATCACTATGGAAGTAGATCACCCAATCTTCTTTCCGAAGAGTGGCTAGTGGATGAACTGCCAACCTTCTGGTTAGCAGTCAAATGCTGTAGGCACTATGCCACCAGAGCTCCTGTTCTTCTGGTAGTCCATGGTATATTCAGTATTCTTTGCTAACACCGTAATTCAAATTAATCAATTCTTTGGTCTTCCTTACTTATTGTCTGACTTTCACATGTGCATGAGGTGACTGGAAATATTATGGCTTGGGTCAGGCACACCTTAGTCCTCAAGGTAACATCTTTGCTTTTTAATATTTTAAAGAGGTCTTTTGCCACAGATTTGTCAATGCAATATGTTGTGTGATTTCTTGACTGCTGCTTCCATAGGCATAGATTGTGGATCCCAGTAAAATGAAATCCTTGACGACTTCAGTCTTTTCTCCTTTTGTCATGATGTTGCTTGTTGATCCATTTGTGTAGATTTTTGTTTTCTTTCTGTTGAAGTGGAATCCATACTGAAGGCTGTAGTCTTTGGTCTTCATCAGTAATTGCTGCAAGTCTTCATTTTCAGCAAGCAAGGTTGTATCATCTGCATATTGGTAATGAGTCTTCTTCCAGTCCTGATGCCACGCTCTTCATATAGTCCAGCTTCTCTGATTATTTACTCTGCATACAAATTGAATAAATATGGTAAAAGAATTCACACCTTTCCTGATTTTAAACCATGCAGTATCCTCTTGCTCTGTTTGAGTGACTGCCTCTTAGTCTATGTTTAGGTATCTTTTGGCATAATTAAGTGTTCTGGAATTCCCATTCCGCGTAATGTTATCCATAATATGTTGTAATCCACAAAGTCAAATGCCTTTGCATAGTTGAAAAAATATGGTATACATCTTTCTAGTATTCTCTGCTTTGCTAAGATCCATCTGATATCAGTAATGCTATTACTTGTTCTTCAGCATGTTTCTGGCTGTTCCCTATTGATGTACTACTTTAAATGTTTTTGAATTATCTTTAGAAAATTTTGCTTGCATATGATATTAATGATATTGTTTGATTATTTCCACATTCTGTTGGATCACGTTTCTTTGCAATGTGCACAGATATGGATCCCTTTCAGTCAGTTGGCCAGGTAGCTGTGTTCCAGACTTCTTAGCATAGATGAGTGAGTGCTTCCAGCTTTGCATCCATTTGTTGAAACGTCTAAATTGATATTCTGTCAATTCCTGGAGCTTTATTTTTCATCAGCGCCTTCAGTACAACTTGGACTTCTTCCTTCAATACTGTCGGTTCTTGATCATATGTTACCTCCTGAGATGGTTAAATACCAATCAATTCTTTTTGGTTATAGTGACTCTATATATTTCTTCCATCTTCTTTTGATGCTTCCTGCATCGTTCAATTTTTCACCCACAGAATCCTTTATTACTGCAACTTGAGGCTTGAATTTTTTATTCAGTTCTCGCAGCTTAAGAAATGGTGAACATATTCTTCCCTTTTGGTTTTCTTAACTCCAGGTATTTGCACATTTCATTATAGTAGTTTACTTTGTCTTCTTGAGCCACCCTTTGAAATCTGTTCAGCTCTCTTACTTCATCGTTTCTTCCATTTGCTTTAGCTAGTCTGTATTTGACAGCAAGTTTCATAGTCTCTTTGAGATCCATTTTGGTCTTTTCTTTCTTTCTTGGCTTTTTAATGACCTTTTGCTTTCTTCAAGTATGATGTCCTTGATGTCATTCCATAACCCAGTTGGTCTTTAGTTATTAGTGGTCAGTGCATCAAATCTATTGAGATGTTTTCTAAACTCAGATGTGTTTTATTCAGCGTTGTCCTTTAACTCCTTATTGTTGTTGTTATGTGCCGTTGAGTTGGACCCGACTCATGGCGACCCCTCCTTGGGTTGCCAAGGCAGTATCACTATGGAAGTAAATTGCCTAACCTTCCTTCCGAGGAGTGGCTGGTGGGTTTGAACCGCCAGCCTTCTGGTTAGCAGTCAAATGCCTTAGGCACTGTGTTACCAGAGCTCAGAGCTCAACTGCAGAGTTGCTAAAAATCTTCAATTTCTTCATCTTTGGCATTAGTGGTTGTTATGTAAATTTGAATAATAGTTATATTAACTGACCTTACTTATAGACATATGGGTATTATCCTATCACTGATAGCATTGTGTTTCATAATAGACCTTATTTTTGGACAATGAATGTGATGCTATTCCTCTTCAATTTGTTATTCCCAGCATAGTAGACCATATGATTGTTAAAATGGCCAATACCAATCCATTTCAGCTCACAAATGCCTAGAACATCAATCCTTATGTGTTTCGTTTCACTTTTGACAACTTCCAGTTTTCCTAGGTTCATGCTTTGTGCATCACATGGTCTGATTATTAATGGATGTTTGCAGTTCTTTCTTCTCATTTTGAGTCATGCTACACCAGCAAATAAAGGTTCAGAAAGCTTTACTCCATCTATGTCATTAAAGTCGACTTGACTGTGAGGAGACAGCTCTTCCATAGTTGTATTTTGAGTGCCTTCTGACCTGAGAGGCTCATCTTCTAGCACTGTATAAGACAGTGTTCTGCTACCATTCATAAGATTTTCACTGGCCAATTTTTTAAAAAAGAAGATCACCAGGTTCTTCTCCCTAGCGGATCAGTCTGGAAGCTCTGCTGAAACCTGTCCACCATGGGTGACCCTGCTGGTATTTGAAATACTGACAGCATAGTTTGCACATCACAGCAATGTGCAAGACACTACAGTTGAACAAAATGACAGATGAATGGTGGAATCTGGTTAGAGGGAACAGTAAAAGCCAAGGCCCTGAGCTTGAGTATATTTGAGGGACAGGACAAAGGCCACTAAAGTTATAGTATAGTGAGTGATAGAGATAAGTGTAGGGGAGGTCAGAAAAATAAGAGGGACCAGGTCAGGTAGGGCATTCTGTACTTTAGAAAGGAGTTAGGATTTTATTCTTCATACAGTGGGAAGCCAGCAGAGGGTTTTAAGTAGAGGAGAGAAATCTGATTTGGGCTTTATGAAGGTAAGTTATTGCTGATGGAGAATGCAAGAGGGAATGCAGTGACCAAAATGGGAACAGGGAGACTAGAAGACTTTATATCAAAGGATCTGGTTTGGAATGGGATTTACCAGTGAACATGGAATAAAATAGATGTATTTGGTATATATGTTGAGGCACTGCGCACAACACTTTGTGAAGTAGATGTAGAAAAAAAAGAGTCAAGGCTGGTGCCACAAGATATTTGGCCTGAGCTACTGAGTGGATGATCTTTTTAAATGTCCAAGTAGAGAAGACATCATTCCTTTGCTTGAAATAGCTATTCTCAAAGAGACCCCCTAGGGGTCACTGAGGACCTTTCAGGAAGTGCATGAGGTCAAAACTATTGTCATAATAATACTAAGATAGGAGCCACTGTGTCTCAGTGGTTAAAGATGGTATTTGCTTTTTTCACTGTTTTGTCATTTGCCCTGTATTGGTGAATAAAACCACTGGCATCTTAGCAGATCAATGGATCAAGGCAGTGGCACCAAACTATACTAGTAGTTACTGTATTTTTTTTACTGCCACATACTCAGTTAAAAAATAGAAAGAAAAAAGCCAGTTTCAGTTAAATCACTCAGCCCCTAAGGATACTTTTGTTAATAAAGACTTTGGATTTTATTTTACTATTGTTCAATCTCAGAATTTTAAAGGGGTTTCCATATTTTATTCAACTCACAAGTCCTTTAATTTCAAAGAACAGGAGAATAACAACAAGAATAGACTTTTTTAATATACTGTGTGAAGAAATGGGAAGTATGCATAAAGCACTTCCATATATTGATAGTCTCAAGGAAAAGCACTCGTGTCATTCGAGTCACAAACTGAAATAGCTTCTTTTTCATGGGTTGCCATTTTTACTTGAATAAACAACAGACTAACCAACAAACTGGTTTAGTCACACTTGGGTGTTTGGCAGTCATTTTCTGGAAAATGAATTGTGTGAACCTGCCATTCCTAAGAAAACAACTGACAATATTTGTTGCTAGTGATAAAATTTGAGATGTCAAGCAAAAATGTCTATCACTATGAGCTAGGCAGTACCTCAATACTCAAAGATGTTTCTGATGAGTTTGATGGTGATACTGACAAATGTGATTTTTTGATATGTAATGAAATGTATGATTATTTAGAAGATCTACATAAGTAGGTGAACCAATATCTTCTAAGTAACCAACAAATCATTTGTCAGAGTGCACATATAAAACAACACATACAAAGAAACTTAAAAATATCTAATAACAATTAAACCGTACATAAATTGTGCTAATCATATGAATTATTCTTACATTGTGGGTTATCTGAATTAATTTTCTTTTCCATTTCAGTTTTGGTATATTTGCTGCACTCCTTCTAGCCAACATTTTCCCAGCAATTTACAACATTCATTTTGTACAGATCCCATCTAAGGTTATGGGGAGAAGATAGTTTTAAAATCCATTAATTAGGATTCTGTTTGTTTGTTCATCAGGAAGTATAGTCATAATTATTTCAGCTAATGTTATTCCTTGCCATAAGATGCATATCATGTTTTAAATTTAAATATACCTTAAGGAAATTCAAACACATTGTCATTTACTCAAGATTATTAATGGCTTTAAGGAAGGGAGATGAAAAGTTGACATTTGTGTAAATGAAAATTTTCTGTCTCGGTCATAGGTATAAGAAACCAGTCGATTATTCACAGTTTGAAGACTCTGACAGTGATGGTAAGTGGAGCCATCTTGCTTTAAAGATTTGGAAATTTGTTTCCTCAGAATTTATATGGTGGTGGTGATGGTGGTTGCTGTTTGAGTCCATTCTGATGACTCATGGTGACCCCATCTGGGCAGAGTAGAACTGTTCTATAAGGTTTTCAAGGTTCTGACCTTTAAGAATCAGATCACAAGGCCTGTCACTGAAGTGCCTCTGGGTGGATTCAAACCACTGAGCTTTTGTTTAACGATCAAGTACTTAACCATTTGTGCCACCTAAGGACTCCTTGCATTTAGCATAGGTCTGGAAAAATAATTTTTTATGAACTTGTCATAATTATGCTGATAATATACTGATAAAGAACTATGTAGGTAAGTGATAAATGAACAGTGCCCGGTGAAAGTGCCTCTTTAGATCTAAACTATTCTAGATCCATGTTTCTCAAAGTTGTCTCCTTCTACCTCAAGGACATCATACATAAAGAAGGCAAAACTAAAAACAAAACCACTCCTATAGAGTCAATTCCAATTCATAATGACCCTATAGGACAGAGTAGAACTGCCACATAAGGTTTCTAAGGCTGTAAGTCTTTATGGAAGCAGACTGCCTCATCTCTCTCCAGTGGAGCAACTGGTGATATCCAACCATGACCTTTCAGTTGGCAGCCCAGTGCTTTAACCACAGTACCACCAGAGCTCCAGAAGAAAGCAAAAGGTCATTAAAAAGATAGGAAAGAAAGAAAAGACCAAAATGGGTATCAGAAGAGACTCTGAAACTTGCTCCTGAATGGAGAGTAGCTAAAACAAATGGAAGAAATGATAATATAAAAGAGCTGAACAAAAGATTTCAAACAAAGTATTATATGAAATGTACAAAGAAATGGAGTTAGAAAATCAAAAGGGAAGAATGTGATTGGTGTTTCTTAAGCTAAAAGAACTGAGGAAAAAATTCAAACCTTGAGTTGCAGTATTGAATGATTCTATGGTCAAAATATTGAAGGATGCAGGAAACACCAGAAGAAGATGAAAGGAATATACAGAGTCACTATACCAAATAGAATTGGTTGACATTCAACCATTCTAGGAGGTAGCATGTGACCAAGAACCAAGGTATTGAAGGAAGAAGTCCAAAGTACACGGAAGGAATTGGCATAAAACAAGACTCTTAAGAATTCACAGAATACCAAGAGAGATATTTCAACAAATGGATGCAACACTGGAAGCGTTCACTTACCTACACTAAGAAATTTAGAAGACAGCTTCTTGCCTGACCAACTGGAAGAAACCATATTTGTGCCTATTCCAAAGAAAGGTCATCTAATAGAATGCGAAAATTATCAAATAATTTCATTAATGTCACACACAAGTGAAACTTTGCTGAAAATAATTCAAAAATAGGGCTGCTATGAATTGGAGCTGACTTGAAGGCACCTAAAAACAACCCCTATCTCTTCACACAAGAAGGTAAATACTGTCTTTGAAACACAAATGTGTTACAGAATATAATGTAAAATTCCCATTAATTATAAAATAAAACAAGACTTTGAAGAAAGATTAGACTTAAGTTATACCATATTGGGTTATATGTTTACTTGTCTCTGCTATTAAGGCAAATAAATTTAATCAAAATATTTGAGAAACTTTATGTGAAATTATGTTATACCTCAAAGTAGGTTGTTTTGTTGTTGTTGTTTTGTTTTTCTTTCTCAGACCATCAGAGCTTTGTAGAAATTAAATATTTATTAATTGGTAGATTCGAAGAAACCTGTTTTTTGTCTTGGTCCCAACCTTAAATGTGTCAAAAACTTGGGAGAAAATATTATAGAATATAACTTACATCTTTTTGTGACTGTCACCAAATATTTATAAATTGTCAGTTATATTCTGGACACTGTGGGAGGAGAAAGGGAATATAAAAGTTACTGAATTCCCACATGGAGAGCATAAGAGAAACAACATATGTGGTAGAATTCTTGCCTTCCAATCAGGAGACCAGGTTTTTTTTTGTGTGTGTGATTTGGGTGAAAATTTACAGAGCAAATTCACGTTCCATACAGCAGTTCACATACACTTTGTCTCATGACATTGACTACAATTTACCACAATGCAACAGCTCCCTTCCCACTTCCTCCTGATAGTTACTTCTTCCCTGTGTCCATTCCTCCATGCACTCCTGCCCCCTGAGCTGTCTCCCTGTGTATAAACAGCCCTTCTTTCTCCCATGATTGTTCTCTCCAAAGAGTGTATCTACCTCAGGTAAATGTTCAACTCATATGCCTGTCTTTTGTTTGGCTGGAAGCCACAGGTGTGGGTTCAATTCCAGACCTGAAGGGCAGGTAGGGGCCATAGTCTCAGTGGTTCTACCAGGCTCTATTGGACCAGCAAAGCTGGTCACCCCTTTTTCTTTTTTCCAAATGATTATGTGTTTTGTTCCACATTGTTTTCCCTCTCTATCCAGGATCTCCTACACAGATCCCCCTCTGAATGGTTGACAGTGGTAGCTGGGCACCATCTAGTTCTTCTGGTCTCATAGCATGTAACCTGCAGATTGCATGGTGTACCAGTCACTAGGACTAATTGTTTCCATGAATCTTTGGTTTTCTTCATTCTTCTTTGCTTTGGACAAGGAGAGACCCATCATTGCATCTAGATGGCTGCTTGCAAGCTTTTAAGATCGCAGTCGCTACTCACCAAAGTAGGAGGTGGAACAATGTTTTGTGTAGTATGTTATGCAAATTGATCTTGATGTCCACTGTGACTATGGTCCTGAGCCCACATGTTCACCTACTTGGTCCCTCTGGGTAGCAGGCTGTGACCAAGAAGTAACTACAACCTTGTCCCTTGTCAGCTCTACTGTACACCTGGGAATTCAGATCATACAAATAAACTTATAGGTCCACTGTCTGCCAACCCTATACATGGTCTTGGGTATACTCCCCGCTTCATAGATATACCTACTAGTTCAGCTTGTCCACCCACCTATCCACCTGTATACTCATGTTTGCCTTCACTGACAACGTAGTGCTATATGTGCAAAAGGGTTCATCTTTGTTGTCTGTACCTCCCATGTACCTCTCTATGTCATTCTCTTCCTCAGTGCCACCGTGTTGATCACTCACATTTGGTACATTGCCCTTAGGAGACCAAGTTTGATTTCTACCTGATGTACCTTGTGTGCAGCCCCACTCATCAGTGGAAGCTTATGTGTTGTTCTGATGCTGAATAAGTATCAGCAGAGCTTCCAAGCTAAGATGGACTAGGCAAAAAGGCCTGGTGATCTTTCAGAAATCAGCCAATGAAAATTCTTTTATCACAACTATCCTATCTGCAGCTGATCATGGAAATGGCCCAGGGCCAGCCAACATTTTATTTTTTTGTGCATGGAAGCACTATGAATTGAGACTGACTCAACAGCAGCTTACAACAGCAACAACAAATTAATGTGATTAACACTACATATATCATGAAAGTATACATACATGTATCATACATGTATTTAGAAGGCACAGCAGCAGTTTTAATGTTGTGAAGGTGACCAGGAAAATGACATCATTTCTGAGAACTGGTAGGATAGAAAATCCTGTGAAAAGCAGTAATGGACTGCAGAAGAACATCCCTTTGTCAAAAATTAAAAAGTTACATTGATAGGATCATAGGAAGGCAATGTGATAATAGATAGAGAATATACTACCGATGTAAAAATCCTCCAATAGGAGCTTTTTTCTCTCCTCTGTATTCTGATGCTTCTTACTTTCTTTATCTTGATTAATGTATCAGGAACAGGTAGCATAGTGCCTAAGGCACTTGACTGCTAACCAGAAGGCTGGCGGTTCAAACCCACCAGCCACTCCTCGGAAGGAAGGTTGGGCAATCTTACTTCCGTAGTGATACCGCCTCGGAAACCCAAGGAGGGGTCGCTAAGAGTCGGGGCTTACTCGACAGCACATAACAACAACAATGGGCCCATGAAAGAAGACAGGATGTGAGGTTTTATAAAAATAATTTCCTACCAATTTGCAACATGATAAAATTCTCAAGGGAGTTTTTAACCATCTTTCTAGTGGTATTACAGATTTTTGCCCCTTTTTTCCTTAACACTTATATACTAGCTTAATTGCTTTTGTAGTTTTTAGTGAGTTAGTGATGGATTTATTGATAGTTCAAAAAATAAAGACCACTTAACAAAAAGAGAAATTGAAAAATCATGAGTGAAAATAGAGAAAAACAAAATACTAACAAAAATTTTTTAATTGTGGAAATTAAAAAAATTTTCTTAATGTTAAAACTTCAGAAATATACAATGTAATGAATATCAACTGCTAAGAAAATAATTTTCTTTTTTTATTCAGGAAAAGCAATTTCATGTGTTCTTTCATTTTAATTCATATGTAAATAGGTGACTTTGTTTCAACTGCACCTTTGAACAAGAAATCTAGAACAGACCCAAAGGAGTTAAAACAAAAAAACCCAGAACCTAAATTGAAGAATCTCCAAAAAGAAGACATTCCTCTGGAAGAGAAAACCCCTAAAAAAAGGTAAGAGATAAGAGATACATGAAATATACAACATTAGATATATTCATTTAGAACAGATACTGATACTTTATTAAATTGTAGTAGACTCTTTGAGGGCATCTTTAGTGTCCCAACTAGTATAGTGCCTTTACACAGTAAGTACTTAGGTTGGGAGAACACACACGCGTGTGTGTGTATGCACACACTTCAATTTAATATGGTCCCTGGGTGGAGTTCTGGTGGTACAGTGCCTAAGACATTTGATTGCTAACCAGAAAGTTGGTGGTTCAAACCCACCACCTGTTTGGTGGAAGAAAGATGGAACAATCTACTTCCATAAAGATTTACCACCTCAAAAACCCAATGGGGATCACTATGAGTCAGACTTAACTCGATGGCAGTGAGTTTTCTTAGGTGCTCTGGGTGGCTCAAATGGTTTGCACTCAACTGCTAACCTGAGGTAGGTGGTTCAAACCCACCCAGTAGTGCCTCAGAAGAAAAGCTTGGCAATATGCTTTCATAATGGTTACAGCCAGGAAAATCCTTTAGAGCAGTTCTAACTCTGGAACATGCGGGGTTACCATGAGTTGGAATCAACTTGACAGCAATGGAGTTTGGATTTGGTTATAATAGCTGTTTAAAGGGAGTAGGACAGAGAAGAAAGTGGTGGAAGTGGAAGTGATGTTTGAACCAAGTTTTTTATTTTGTTTTATTTTTTTTTGTGTGAGCTCATAGAGATCTCTTGTATAGAACATAATCATAGTAGTTTCAAATGCAGTATTGCTTCAGATCTGAGACTTCAATTGCCTATAGTCCAAGCTTTGTGGTAAGTCAGCAGTGGAAAAACTCACGATATCCAGATAATTGAACCAATCTGAAACCAATCTAAAAAATTATAGTCATTGGGTTGAAAGGGATTTTAGAAGTTCATCTGGTCTTTCCTTTTCTCTAACTGGTATCTGTAACCCTTACTTATAAACTCAGTTGTTTTTGGCCTGTTGTTGAACTCTGTTCAGAGTAAATTTTTTTTTTTTTAACCTTTCCCTTCACCTAAGTTAATATGTGTCTACTCTCTAGTTAGTGGTTTACCCACCATTCCCCACCCACCCCTGGTAATCGTCAAAGAATATATCTTTCTTTTTTTTTTTCTGTGAAACCTTTTTCTTGACGTTTTACAATAGTGCTCTCATAATATTTGTCCTTTTGTGATTGACTAATTTCACTCCCCATTTACATTTACCATTTACAACAAGTTCACCCATGTTATGAGATGTTTTGCAGATTCCTCATTGTTACTTAACGTTGTGTAATATTCTATTGTGCATATGTATCATAGTTTATTGATGCATTCCTCAGTTGATGGGCATTTAGGTTGTTTCCATCTTTTTGCTATTGTGAATCGTGCTATGATGAACATGAATGTGCATATATCTGTATGTGTCACGGTTCTTATTTCTGTAGGATATGCACCTAGTAATGGGATTGCTGGATCATGTGGTATTTCTATTTCCAACTTTTTAAGGAAGTGCCATAATTGTTTTCCACAGTGGTTGAAGCATTTTACAGTCCGTCCCCCATCATCCGTCCCCCACCCCCCCGCCGTGTATGAGGGTTCTACTCTCTTCACACCCTCACCATCATTTGTTGTTTTCTGTATTTTGCTTTAAGTGCTGGGGTGAGATGATATTTCATTGTTTTGATTTGCATCTAATGGTTAGTGATCTCAAGCATTTCTTCATGTCTTTATTAGCTGTCTTCTTTGGTGAAGTGTTTTTTTCATGTCGTCTGCCTATTTTATTAATTTATCTTTTTATTGCTAAGTTGTTGAAGTTTTCTATAAATTTTAGAGATTAGCCCCTTGTCCAATATGTCATTGCCAAAAATTTTTCTCCAGTCTGTGGGTTTTCTGTTTACTCTTTGGTGAAATCTTTTGACATGCGTAAGTGTCTAGTTCTTGGGAGGCCCCACCATCTATTTTTGATGTCGGTGCATTTTTAGTTATATTCGATAGTATATTTATGCCCTGACTTAGGGGCTCTAAGTTTGACCCTGTGTTTCTTTGATGGTATTTATGGTTTAGGTTTTATGTTCAAATCTTTGATCCAACTTAAGTTTGTTTTTGTGTATGGTGTGAGAAATGGGTCCTGTTTCATTTTCTTGCAAATAGATACCCAGTTTTGCGAGCAAAACTTTTAAATTAAAGAGACTATCTCTTCCCCTTTTAATGAGTTTGGCCCTTTGTCAAAGGTCAGCTGTCTATTGGTGGGTGGATTTACCTCTGGGTTCTCAATTCTATTCCATTGGTCTATGTGTCTGTCATTGTTCCAGTACCAGACTGCTTTAACTACCATGGCTGTATAGTTGGTTTTGAGTTTGGGAAATATGAGACCTCCTACTTTGTTATTCTTCTTTAGTAGTTCTTTACTTATCTGGGGGTCTCTTTACTTACATAAATGTAGTGGTTAGGTTTTTCCATCTCTTTAAAGAAAGGTGATGGAATCTGTATCGGGATTGATGGCATTTTATCTGTAGATCACTCTGGGTAGTATTGACATTTTCACAATGTTAAGTCTTCCCATCCATGAGCATGGTATAGTCTTTCATATATGTAAGTCTCGTTTGGTTTCTTTTAATAATGTTGTGTAGTTTTCCTTGTGTAGGTTTTGTGTCTTTGGTTAGATTTATCCTAAGGACTTCATCTTTTGGTGGTTATTGTAAATGGTATTGCTTTCCTGAGTGTAATGGAATCAAACTAATTTTTGTATTGATCTTGTACCCTGCCACTTTGCTGAAACTGTCAATTCTAATAATTTTCTTACTGAGTCTATAGAGTTTTTCTATGTGTAAAATGATATCATCTGCAAATAGAGATAGTTTTACTTCTTCAGCAAGTACAAAGGTACTTTCTTGATCTGCTGTTTCAGATCTGTTATGCTGGATGTACACTTTAGGAGTCTTACTATCCAAAGTCAATCAATGGTGATGATTATAATTTAAAACCATTTTTGTGAAGTTAGAGCAACTTTTAAATAGTAATTCATGAAAATCCCAAACTTTCCTCTTCAGTTGAAATGGATATATTAAAAATATTATTTATGTGTCTATTTTAGGATGGCGTTAGATGACAAGCTCTACCAAAGAGACTTAGAAGTTGCACTAGCTTTATCAGTGAAAGAAACTCCAACAGTCACCATTGCTGTGCCCGAGTCAGAGTCGCAAGATAAAAGTAACTTTATTTTCTCTATTTTTATCTTTAACACCTACTTAATGATTTTGTAACCATTTCTGTCCATGAGTCTTCACAGAAGAAAGAAATTTGAATACTTTGGGCTATTAATAGAATAATTAGCAAAGGATACTATTGGATTAAAATGTTTATTCAGTTGCATAAATCACATACATACACATATATTATGTTTAACATCAAAAGTAAGCTAGAGGAGGTATACTATGAGCCTGGGTGTTCAAATTGTATTTTGGTACACTGAATATTTACTATCTGTATCACATGAATTGATCTGCATATCCTAACAATCCAAATCATTTCTCACCAAATAAGTTGTACATAATTTAATGATGGTAATTTTTATTTTTGAAAGTTAAAGGTATGAATTTGGTTAGCATTCTCAGTAGATATAAGAGATTTATGACTCTGGATGTCTCTGTGAGTTCTCCTTTGATTTTTCTGGTGACGGCGCAGCAGATGACAATATTGACTGTATGGAGAGACACAAATTATTCCTGGAAAAGACAAACTGCTAAAATGTTTTTTGGACTAAGTTGTTTTGAGTTAAATTCTTTTATGCTGGGGGATATTTTAGCTTACTGTGTTATTTAGGTATAGGTTTTTATTTTGTTTTCTTTTAATCAGTATTGCCTCTTAGTTGAAAATAAATGAGGCAGATCAGGGAGCCCTTTAGTAATCAGGAATCAGTTTACAAAGAGAATTGTGATGTATTCTATCTACTGTTGAAAAAATGAAATTCATCTCCATCACATAAGACATTATAGAATATATAGCAGAATTTTTTGGATGTATCACTTCTCATAGAATAATATATTTTATAACATTGGGATTTAATAATACCAATTATCCTGACTAGAGCACCTCTTGAAATACTTGAGATTGTTTTAAGAGTAATACAATGATTGGTGAGTGCTTATGTTAGCAAAAACATGGATTTGCCTGCACAGTAATAATAGCTGAAGTATTGACTGTGTGCCAGGCACTATAATAAGTAATTTCCGTGTATGAGCTTATTTTATTTCTCACAATAACCTTATCAGACAGTATTTTTATCTTTATATTTTAAATGAGGAAATGAAGTCTTTGAGAGGTTAAGCAACTTGCCAATGATCACATAGCCAGTGTAAGTGCATCTGAATTTAAAACTATGTCTGTTTGGTGAGTGGTGACTGGGATCTTAAAAGCTTGCAAGCAGCCATCTAGATGCAATGATGGGTCTCTCCTTGTCCAGAGCAAAGAAAAATGAAGAAAACCAAAGACACATGGAAACAATTAGTCCAAGCAACTGGTATACCACACAATTCTTGACCTATACAACTATGAGACCAGAAGAACTAGATGGTGCCCAGCTACCATTGTCAGCCACATGGAGAGGGATCTATGTAGGAGATCTGGATAGAGTGGGAGAACAATGTGGAACAAAACTCAAAATCATTAAAAAAAAAAAAAAAGAGAGAGAGACCAAGTTTGCTGGTCTAATAGAGCCTGATGGAACCACTGAGACTATGGCCTCTAGCGGCCCTTCAGGTCTGTAATTGAACCCACCCCCCTGGCTTCCAGCCAAACAAAAGACAGGCATATGAGATGAACATTTACATTAGGTAGATATGCTCCGTGGAAAGAATAATGATGGGAGAATAGAAGGGCTGTGTATGCACAGAGATACAGCTCGGGCAGGGGCACATGGAGGGAAGGGCAAAGGGAAGAGGTAAATATGGGGAGGAAGTAGGAGGGAAGCTGTTGTGTTGGGGTAAATTGTAGTCAGTGTCATGAGACAAAGTGTATGTGAGCTGCTCTATGGAAAGTGAATTTGTTCTGTAAACTTTCACCCAAATCACAATTTAGAAAAAAAAAATTAGTCTGTTTGATTTCAGAGCTCAACTGTATGCTAGCCTCTTCAGGTAAAATCACTGTGCAGCTTGAGTTTAGAGCATTGATCTGTATCTATATACTATTAGATTTTAGTGCTAATCTTTCCTGTTTTTAGACATGATTTGATTAAAGTGCTTCTAAATTTTCTTTCTTATTCCTCGCATTTAGGCATCAGAAAATATGACAATAGTGAAACAGAAGCAATGGCTAAGTCTCCTCACATCTCCAATTGTAGTGTTGCCAGTGATTATTTAGGTAAGTTTTTGATATTAATTATTTATTTTTTAAAAACTTTTCTTTTAATTCCTGAACTCTTGCGAGAACCAAGGTCTTTAAATATGTTAAGATTCTCTTTACCTCTTGACCTTTGTTTCCTTTTGTTTTAGCTTTTAGTTTATTCTCTTGCTGTAGACCCACTTCATTCCCTCCTTGTGACTACCCATGGCTTCTAGTGTACAACACTTGGTCACTGAAAAAAGGGACTGTTTCTTCCCAGCTCCAATTTGAAAATTCTTGGGAAAAGACTGTCTCAGTTTGGGTCTCAGACCTATCCTTAAACCAAACTTGTGGGGGGAGCAATGTTCTAATATTGACCCAGATTGAGTCATGAGGGTGGTAATTTAGACTTACTACCAGAAGCAGGGGAAGAATGGAGCTAGGCAGGTAAGTACAGTAGATGTAATATGCAATGCTATAAATATGACATGTCACAGGACACTTTTTCTTATTTTTATGCCTCTCCTGAAGATTTGGATAAGATTACTGAGGAGGATTTTCATGATGTTCAAGGGAAAAGAAAAGCAGCATCTAAAGCTGTAATACAACAAAGGAAGATTCTTTTGGAAGGCAGTGATGGTGATAGTGTCAATAACTCCGAATCAGACCTTGAAACTAGTAAGTTAGATTCTACTTCAAAATTAATTCTATGGTAATTCAGTAAAAGTTCTTTGTGGTCACTAATGTATGTAAAGCATTATGCTAAAAATGTAGGATATGCAAACTTGAAGAACACACAGAACAATAAAATTCAGACATGGCATTTAGGGAAAAAGCTTTGTCTAAGAGGTGATCTATAAGCCATGCTTTGAAAAAACTGAGTAGCATTTTGAAAAACTAAAGGGGTGAAATGGCATCCCTGGCTGGTGGAAAGCCATAGATGACGGAATAGGCAAGTGTACGTACAAACTTTCAGTGAAGCTTGCAGGGAAGAATGTTTTAGAAAGGGCTAAAGAGACAGGCTGGCACTGAGTCACGGAGGGTCTTAGACCTATTGTGGGAAGTGTAGACTTTTTTGATATAGATAGTAGGAATTCATGAAATATTTTTGAGGTAGAAGTAAGGTATACTCCTTAGAACAATCAACCAAGGGAGATTAGAAGGGCAGTGTTTGCACAGAGAGATAGTTCAGAGGGCAGGAATGCATCGGAAAGAAGGTCACAGGGAAAAGGTAGCCACAGGGAGGAGATGGGAAGAGACCTGTTACATTGTGGAGATTGTAGTCAATGTCATGAAACAAAATGTGTATGAACTATTGAATGGAAAATGAATTTACTCTGTAAAATTTCACCAAATCACAATTGGAAAAAAAAAACCACCCTATATTATTATTACAGGAGCTCTGGTGGCAGTGCCTAAGGCATTTGACTGCTAACCAGAAGCCTGGTGGGTCAAACCCATCGGCCACTCCTTGGAAGGAAGGTTGGGCAATCTACTTCTGTAGTGATGCTGCTTCCAAAACCCAAGGAGGGGTTGCTATGAGTTGGATCCGACTCAACGGCAGTGCGTTTTGCGTTATATTATTATTACAGTGATTGTCAGACTTATTCAGAAAACAGGCAACAGGAAATCATAGTGACCTTGACAAAGCATCAATATATATTATTAAAAATTAAACTTAATAAATGTATAAATTTATGCTAAATCAGATAATATATTTTGGTAGATGTTAGCATGTAATAGGCAAACAATAACAGATTCATTCATCAAAATTTTTATAACATATATTCCAGTGCCCGTTATGTGCATAAGGAGCCCTGGTGGTGCAGTGACTAAGCACTCAGCTGGTAACTGAAAGTTTGGTGTTTCTAACTCACCAGCTGCTCCAGGGAAGAAAGTTGGGGCAGTTGGCTTCTATAAAAATTGCAGCTTCGCAAACCCTATGAGGCAGTCCTACTCTGACCTATAGGGTCACTATGAGTTGGAATCAATTTGACAGCAATGAGTTTGGTTTTGGCTTATGTGCATTATATTTTAGACATACAACAGTGAACAGAACAAAACAAAAGCTTCTGCTTTTATGGAACTTAAGTTCTAGACAATAAACAAATACATAGTAAGTGTCAAGTGCTATGAAGAAGAGGAAAGCAGAATAGGGCATAAGAGAATGAGAAGTTGGTGTAGGTGTTGTTTTAGATAAGGTGATCAGGGAAGACTTCTCTGAGGCAACATTTGAGGATGGAATCCATGTGGAGATTTGGACAAAGGGTGTTCTATGAAGAGAGAACAGCAAATACAAGGTCCTAAGGCAGGAATAGGAGCTCTGGTGGTGTAGTGCCTAAGGCATCTGACTCCTAATCAGAAGGCTGACAGTTCAAACCCAACAGCTACTCCTTAGAAGGAAGGTTGGGCAATCTACTTCCGTAGTGATACCACCTTGGAAACCCAAGGAGGAGTTGCTATGAGTTGAATCCTACTCGACGGCAGCGAGTTTGGTTTTTTAGTTAAGGCACGAATGTGCTTTGTGTATTAAGGAATAGCAAAGCTGTTGTGCTTAGACCTGAAAGAGGATGAGGAAACTGATAGGAGATGAGATTTAGAGAAGAAGCCACATCAAGTAGGACCTAGTAAGCAACGGGAAGTATTTGGAGAGGACTATGATTTGAATTAAAAATTTAAAGGATTACTAAAACTACTAAGTTGAGAATAGACTATAAGGGGAGCAAGGGCAAAAGTATTAATACCAGTTAAGAGACCAGCTAGTGCTATAGATGAGAGGTGTCGATGGCTTAGAGCAGAGTT
>NW_006921627.1:8761698-8766587 GCF_000298275.1 Orycteropus afer afer
AGCTGGGCTGATACCTGTGCACCATGTGCACCCCACTGGGTTTGAAACACCAGTGGCACAGCCTCAAGACTCACAGCAACATGTCACCACAGTAGGACAAACCGACAGACAAGTTTGTCTTCCTTAGCTTTTGGAAACCTCTCCAACCACCATTACCTGGATCCCTGCAGCTGACTCCTTGCTCTGACCCGGTCCCCTTGGCCTTTTCTGTCCTTTCCCTGCTTTGCCGACTTGCCGCTTGTGGGGCGTGGCCTGGGTTCCCTCTCCTCACCTGGATCCCTGCAGCTGACTCCTCCATCTGTTCCGGTCCTATACTTTAAGTTAATAAAATTAAACTAAAATTTAAAAATTCGGTTGCTTGGTCCCTCTAGCCATATTCAAGTGCTCAGTAGCTCTGTGTGGTTAGTGGCTACTGTTTTGGACAGCACAAGATACAGAACTTTCCATCATTACAGAAAGTTCTATTGGACTTTCTGTTTTAAAGGATACAAATGTTAATATTAAGAAGAATATATAGTGGAAATGTTCATATTTATCTGCAGTGAAATTCATTTTAGGTATCTCAGAGCAAGCATTATTTGAAAGTGGATTTATATTCTAGTCTCCCTACATTACTTCTCTCTTGTTTCTCCATTCCTCCTTATCTACTCACCCCCCACAAGAAAAAACAAAATATACTCTTATTCTTGCGTTCATTCTCTGGATAAATGTCTCCATCAAGCAGATTGTTCAGGACAGGAACTTGGGAGTTGTGAATTATCTTCACTACCACCATATCTGATCTACTTTTCCTCCATTCTCCACTTTAGTTGAGACCCTCATCAACTCCTACCTTCTATGTTATATACTTGCCCATATGTTACTATCAGAAAGAGGTTTGAAATGCAAGTTACTCCTAAGTAAATTGAATTAATGGTTGTGAATGTTCTTTATAAATGCTCTACCCCCTGTCTATTTTTTTACCTTTCCTTCCCTTGAGATTCCTCCTCCAACCATACTGAACCAGAAGCTGGTCCTAGAACTTGCTACATTGCCTGTCTTAGCACTCTCTAATCCCTCTGCCTAGAAGACTGCTCTCTTACTCATCTTTTTGTTTTAGCCTTGGTTTGGCACAAACTCTGTTCTTCTGCTTGTAAACTCATACAGATAGACACCCAGATTGTAGGTTCCCTTTCTACTGTGCATACCTCTAGAATCTGCCATATCCCTTATCACACTTCATTATACACATCTCTTTACCTTTCTTTCCTTCCCACTAGAGTCTAGTGAAGGAGCTCTGGTGGCGTAGTGCCTAAGGCATTTGACTGCTAATCAGAAGGCTGGCAGTTCAAACCCACCAGTCACTCCACAGAAGGAAGACTGGGCAATCTACTTTCATAGAAACCCAAAAGGGGTCGCTATGAGTCGGAATCGACTTGATGGCAGTGAGTTTGGTTTTGGTTTGAGAGTCTAGTCACTGGACCATAAATTCCTTGGCAGCAGGATCCATTAATTACACTCTTTGTAACCCTACAGCCTAATATAGTATCTCACTATTGTGTTGTAAGTATGGAGTTTGAAGTCAGACCTGGTTTCTGATGTTGGCTTAGACACTTATTGTCTGTCAAACTACAGACAGATTGCTTAACCTTTCTGTTTCCTCATCTGACAGTGGGAATAGTAGTATGTGTGTGAGACTTGTTGTAAGGGTTAAAGGTAATAATGTATGTGATATCCTTACCACATTGTTTAGCATATAAATGCTCATGAAAGACGGCTATTGTTAGGCTCTCAATAAATGTCTGTTTATCAAATAATTAGAATTTTTCAAATTTGTGATAGTGCTTAATTTTTTTATAAGATTATGTAACTATAATTTTTATGCATACACATTAGGCTTAAACTTTATCTTCTATGTGACAAACATTTTTATGTTTTTTTTTTTTTAAATAAGTCACTTCAGTAGACTCTGCTCCTGCTGCCATCAAATTAGAATCGTGGCCCTTACCAGAAAAGGTCTCTTTTTCTTCAGAGCCTATTCAGAAACCATTACAGATATGCAGTCCTTCAGCTGAAAGCAAGAGACCTAAATGGGTGCCACCAGGTATGGTATATTTATTGATCAAGGGCAGGGGCTGGTGGATTTTCTTCCAAGTTATAAATGTTATGTGTGAGCATTTCCCCCATATTTTTTTATGTAATATTTATTATTACATATTCTTATTATATTTTTAAATATGTAATATTTATTACATATTCTTAAAACGAAGATTTTCAGTTGCTGCATTTATTTATCATTTATTTAACTATCCTGTAATATTGGGTATCCAGGTTGTTCATGATGTTTTCAGTGTTACAAATAAAGTTGCAATAGGCATAACCATCTTTTTATTCTTTTAAGAAATCTATGGCCACATCTCCGATTATTTCCTTAGAATAAATTCCTACTAGTAGAATAACCATGTCAAAGGAGAAAAACATTTAAGATTCCTGATACATAACTTGGGAGCTCTGGTGGCATAGTACCTAAGGCGTTTGACTGCTAACAAGAAGGCTGGTGTTTCAAATCCACCAGCCACTCCTCAGAAGGAAGATTGGGCAGTCTACTTCCATAGAGATACCACGTTGGAAACCCAAGGAGGGGTCACTATGAGTCAGAATTGACTTGATGTCAGTGAGTTTGGTTTGGTTTGGTTTGATATGTCATTCTGGCAGCAAATCTGTTTGGTCAAGATCTGCTAACCTCCACAGTCTGACTGAAGTCTCAGAGCCTGTACCTGAGAATTTCAGCATTCAGCAAACACCCTAGCAAACTCAACTTCTGGCTCAACACAGACTATTGCTCCATAGCCAAGTCTTACTGATCTTCAAGAATTCTTTGGCTTTCACCCTTCTTGGAATTACTGAAACTCTAATCTAGATCCTTTCCACTTTATAACTAAACTATTGCTGGCTTTCACACTAGTCCTTCCTCTCCTTTCCCTCACCCAACCACATGAACGCTCTACTTCAGTGAAATTGATACTTTATTATTATTATTATTTTTGGTCCCTTAAACACATTGTAGGTATTCTTCTGCTAGGGCCTCTTTTTATGCAGTTTCTGTACCTGGTATATATCTTTCTTTATTTGTCCCCTCTCCTTTTCTAAGCCCTTCTGAATTTCTTATTTTACCTCTTTTGAGTGACCTTTATTGGTTGGTCCACAATAGTTACTCCCTTAATGGTAACTAGGTAATAAGAGTAGAGTCAGGCCTAACCTGCAGGACTCCAGGATTATTTAATTCCCAGTACTGTGTGGGTTGTTGAGTAGCAGGTATAATTATTTATTATAGATTTATAATCCTTTTAGAGAACAGCTTGAAAGGAAACAGAAAAATAAACTCAACCTTTGGCCCAATGCCTTAGTTATCTAGTACTGCTATAAAAAAAATACCATAAGTGTATGGCTTTAACAAACAAATTTATTCTTTCACAGTTTATAAGGATAGAAGTCTGAATTCAGGGCGCCAGCTCTGAGGAAGGCATTCTCTCTCTGTTGGCTCTGGGAGAAGGTCCTTGTCTCTTTTCAGCATCTGTAGGGCCAGCGTTCCTTGGCTTTTGGTGATTGTCAGGTGGCTTGGCATCAATCTTCATCTCTCTCTGCTTGCTAGCTTGCATTTAATCTCTTTTATCTCAAAGGAGATTGACTCAAGATACACCCTATACTAATCCTGTCTTACTAACATGACAAAGATAACCCATTCCCAAATAGGATTGTAACCAAAGGAGTAAAGGTCAGGATTTACAACACATATTTTTTGGGGACATGATTCAATTCATAACATTCCAAATTCATGTCCTTGCCACACATAAAAGACATTCAACCTGTCACATTATCCCAAAAGTCATCTCCAAGTCCAAATTCTCATCATCTGGATCCTATAGATCAAATATGCTGAGGCTTGAGGCATACCCCATCCTGGGACAAAATTCCTTTCATCTGTAAACCTATGAAATCTAGACTATAAGTTACCTGTTTACAAAGTACAGTAGTGGGGCAGGCACAAGGTAGATTTCCATTACAAATGGAGACATTAGAGGGAAAAAAGAGGGAAGTAACAGGGATGAAGCAAGTCTAAAACCCAGCAGAACAAATTATATTAGTTCTCAAGGCTTAAAAATAATCTTCTGTTCTCAGACCAAGGGCTCTGCCCTCCAGACTCTGGGTATTGGCCACACCCACTGGATTCTGGGTGAAGGCCCTTGATCCTGGACTTCAGCCCTGCCTTCCAGGTCGGCTTTGTTCCCTCAGCTTTTGGCAGCCCCATTTGCCTAGTCCATGAGTGTCGACCCCACACCCTTGACTCTGGCATGCCCCATTCTTCTGCTCCTTGGGTAGAGCTATCCCACTCCCTCACCTTTAGGCAGTAACCCCTTCCCCCGGGCACTTATGAATGGCAGCCCCATACTCCATAACTAAGTTGGTGAAGATTTGTCTCTTTGAAACCTAAGAGGTCATGGCCCTGCCCTTTGAAACCTAACAGGCTGTGGTTCCACCCTTTGAAATCAAGACAGTCTGCTTCCTGTGCTTCTTCCAGTGTTTCTGCTGATCTCTGAGTTGCTCCAGGGATGTCCTTGTCTTTTCTTGGCAGATAACACATGTAGCTTCTTTGGCTTGTTTCCTGCCTGTGGAATTCCAAGAGGCAGACTATTCTTTCATATCATTCTTTCTCTGACCCCTTCAGTCTAATCTGATGAGTTTTCTGCTGAGGTAGTTGGTTAGATCCATCAGTCACAGACTTAATCTCTTTAACAAAAGATTATGTAGCCACATCCTTGGTGAAAATTCTAGGACACGTGTCCTTAGTTTGTACAACAGGTTTTCCCAAATCTTTAAGTTCTGTTTTCATTTTGTGCAGTTCATTTCCC
>NW_006921627.1:8766687-8771139 GCF_000298275.1 Orycteropus afer afer
CTCACAGTGACCCTGTAGTACAGAGTAGAACTGCTCTATAGGATTTCCAAACCAAAAACCAAACTCACCACCAGTCTAATTCAATGAACCCCACTGGGTTTTCAAGGTTGTAAATCTTTACAGAAGCAGACTGCCCAATCTTTCCTCTGGTGAGCAGCTGGTAGATTCAAATCGCTGACCTTTTGGTTAGTAGCCTTAATCACTATACCACTAGAGCTCCTTGCCCTATAGAGTTTACAAGGCTATAAATCTTTATGGAAGCAGACTACCTTGTCTTTCTCCTATGGATTGGTTGGTGGTTCCAATTACCAACCTTTCAGTTAGCAATTGAGTGTCTTAGCCCCTTGCACTACCATAGCTCCTTGTTTGAGGGAATAGCCGATAGAATTTGTTGATGAACTGAGTATAGGCAAGAGAGAAAAAGGCAATCAAGAATGATTTTTGGTCTCAGTGACTAGAAGTTTCCATTTACTGAGATAGAAAAGACTTATTAGAGGAGCAAGTTTGCTGAATGAAGGGGTGGTAATAAATGAAATCAAGAGTTGGGTTTTGGACATGTTAGAAATACCTCTGACATTTATGGAGATGTTAAGTAAGCAATTGAATAAACAAGTTTGGAGTTCAAGAGAAAAGTCCAGGTTGGAAAAATAAATTTGGAAGCATCACTGTGTAAATGGTATTTAGCCGTGAGACTGAATGAGATCGCTTGGGAAATGACTGCAGGTAGGCAAGAGAAGAGGTCTGTATACTCACTCTGGAGCACTTCGATGTGTAGAGGTCAGAAAGATTAGAAACATTCAGCAAAGGAGATTGAAAAAGAATGGCTAAAAATGCAGGAGGGCCAAGGGGGGAGGAGTATTGAAAAGCTAAATGGAGAAAGCATTTTGGAGAGAAGTCAGTGATTAAATGAACTGTCAGGTCTAATAGACAAAAACAAAATTGACCAATGTATTTGGCAAAGTCAGTGGTGAGCTTGGTGGATATGAAAACCCTATTGAAATAAGTTCAAGAAAATGGGGGATAATGAACTGGGAATGGTGAGTGAGACAACTTTTTGAGGATTTTTGCTGTCAAGGGTAGCTAAGAAATAGGATGTTGGGAAGAGGTTTTCTTGGATGATATTTCCTTCATGTTTATAGGTTTATGGAAGTGATGTGTTTAAAAAGATGGAAAACAGATGCCGAAAGTTGAAAGAAAACAAAAAATTGAGAAAATGCTGTATAATCTGTTTTAGGTAAAGATTCTGAGGATGAATCTGATTTTGGTGAGAGTGAAGATAATGATGAAGAGTTCACTGTGAGAAAAAGTAAAGTTAAAGAAATTAAAAGGAAAGAAGTGAAGGTAAAACCCCCAGTAGAAAAGAAAGAGAAGAAGCCTAAATCCATATGTAATTCTTTGGGTAAGCTTGGTCCAAAACATTTAATTTTATGAAAGAAATGTATGTGGTTTGTTTGCTGTATTTTTCTTATTTTTGTCTTTGTTTTCCTTAATGTTTTGCCAATGTTTATTTCTCATTAAAATACATAGTATAAAGCAGAGTGAGGTGGCTGAGAGAGTAAAGCAAAAAGCATACTACTGTATTTTTTCCCACAAATAAAGTGCACATTGTATGTTTCTTATTAACTGTGTAACTCCTCCCATGTTCTTTTTGTAAATGTGCTATGCCATTTTTTTTAACATTACTGACTTCAGTTGACACTAAAATGACATAATTAAACTATGTCATGAGACATGCATGGTGTATGTCCAAGTGTGCTATGCAGAACTGTTCTACATCATTTCATCATTTCTGCATATTGCATGTGTGGGTAGATTATTTACATGGATACATTATTTGGGAAAAATTCAGTAGGCCGTACTATGTATGGTAGCATTTAATGTGTATCATCCCTCTCTAGCTCTTGTTCTTGCTACCTCTTCTGAGGCAGCTATTATCACTTGTGTACTACTGATGAAAAAATGAGGCTCAGAAAGGTTACATAATTTGTTGGAATTCTTAAAACTACTAAGTGGAACCTTAGAATTTGAGCCCAGGTTTGTTCACTCAAAGCCTAAACCCTATCCACAGGACCATATTTTCTCTGGGAATTAAACAGAGGAGTTTTCCTGATTCTTTTTACTTGCTTTCATGCTTGACCTAGTCTTTGAGACCTCTTTTGCCAGTATTTAGGGCACTTTATTTTTTCAAACTAAATTCAGTAAGAAATCATTTTCACGTTAAAGCTTTTGGAATTTGTTACGCCTTAAACATAAAAAAGCAGATATGATATTTTTGAGTTTATGTATATTATATATAAATGGGTTATTATAAAATACAGCTTCTACTAAATGGATTTGTTTTACTTATTGATATTCATTTTTATGTCTTAATTTTTAAAATATATATGCTATTTGAATCTAAAAGTTCTATTATTCAGACTTCCCATTTATTAATGGTAAGAGTTAGTCTTGCCTTTAATAGCATGGTGCTGGGTACTTAGAATTAAATAAGAATTGAATACTGAGAAGTCTCTTTCTCTCCACTCACTGTATTCTGAATCAATGAAGTTTTAAATTACGGTCTTATTTTAATTGACAAATTCATCTGTTTTCCAGAAATTAGATTTTAGATGTGAGGGCCTTTAAAGATAAAGCTGTATATTAGTTTCCTATAGCTGCTGTAACAAATTATCACCATCTTAGTGGTTTAAAACAACACAATTTATTATTTCAGTTTGGGAGATCAGAAGTCCAAACTGGTTCTCTCTGGGCTACAATCAAAGTTTTCTGCAGGGCTGTGTTCCCAGTACAGGAGAATCCATTTTCTTGCCTTTTCTGGCTTCTGGAGGCCATCTGCTTCCTTGACTCATGGCCCCTTCCATCTTCAAAGCCAGCAGTGGTCGACTCTTTCTCAAATTGTATCACTCTGACTTGCATCCTCTGGTTCTTTCCCTTATTAGGATCCTTGTGATTACATTAGATCCATCAAGATGATCAAGGACAATCTTCCCATCTTAGAATTCTTAACTACATCCACAAAGTCCTTTTGCTATGTAAGGTAACATTCATAGGTTCCAAGGATTAGGACATGGGTGTCTCTGGGGAGCCATTATTCTGCCTACCACAAACTGTGAAATGAAAAAGTCACTAACAGTATGAATATGCTTGGTCACCAAGACACACTGAAAAATGAAAAGAAATTTCAGTTTCTAAGATGGAATTTACCAGTTAAAGTCTTTTCTATATATCTTGGAGCAAGTTGCTTCACAAGGGAGATAAATATGTACATAATATCAGAAGTAAAACATTAACTGTTAAGTGATAGGATAAGGAATTAGGAAAAATGGATTATATTTCTGTCCCATTAATAAGTTATTGGGTAACCTTTGAGAGTCTCTCAGCTGGCACACATTATAATTTTTCCATTGATAGAGAAAAGATCAAGAGAGGTTCTGTCAGTGTGTTAGCCAATAGCCTATATTGTGGCTATGCTGTTGTTGTTGTTGTTATGTGCTGTCGAATCATTTCTGACTCATAGCAACCCCATGCACAGCAGAACGAAACACCACCCGATCCCACGCCAGCTCCATGATCCTTGCTATACTTGAGCCCATTGTTGCAGTCACCGTGTCAATCCATCTCGTTGAAGGCCTTCCCATCTTTCATCGACCGTCCACCTTACCAAGCATGACATCCTTCTCCAGGGAATGGTCCCTTCTGACAACATGACCAAAATAGGTGAGACGAAGTCTGGCCGTTCTTGCTTCCAAGGAGCATTCTGGCTACACTTCCTCCAGGACAGATCTGTTAGTTCTTTTAGCAGTCCATGATACTTTCAGCATTCTTCGCCAGCACCACAACTCAAAAGCATCAACTCTTCTTTGGTCTTCCTTATTCATTGTCCAGCTCTCACATGCATATGAGGCGATTGGAAATATCATGGCTTGTGTCAGGTGGACCTCAATCCTCAAGGAGACATCCTTGCTACTCAGCACTTGAAAGAGTTCCTTCGAGCCAATTTGCCTAGTGCTACACATCATCTAATGTCCTGACTGCTGCTTCCAATTGGTGTCAATTGTACAACCAAGCAATGTGAATTCTTTGACAACCTCAGTCTTCTCTCCATTTATTGTGATGCTGCTCATTAGTCGAGTTGTGAAGATTTTTGTTTTTTTATATTGAGATGTAATCCATACTGCAGACTGTATTCTTCAGTCTTCATCAGTATGTGCCTCAAGTCATCCTCACTTTCAGCAAGTGAAGTTGTATCATCAGCTTATCTCAGGTTGTTAATGATTCTTCCTCCAATCCTGATGCCACGTTTTTCTTCATATAGTCCAGCTTCCTGGATTATTTGCTCAGCATATAGCTTGAATAAGTGTGGAGAAAGATTACAACCCTGATGCACTCCCTTCTTGCTTTTAAACCATGTAGTGTCCCCTTGTTCCATTTGAATGACAGCCTCCTGGTCAA
>NW_006921627.1:8804617-8836036 GCF_000298275.1 Orycteropus afer afer
AGTAGCGACTGGGATCTTAAAAATTTGCAAGCAGCCATCTAGATGCAACAATGGGTCTCTCCTCGTCCAGAGCAAAGAAGAATGAAGAAAACCAAAGATTCATGGAAACAATTAGTCCTCGCAACTAGTACACCATGCGACCCTCAGCCTATACGACTATAAGACCAGAAGAACTAGGTGGTGCCTGGCTACCACTGTCAACCATTCAGAGGGGGATCTGTGTAGGAGATCCTGGATAGAGAGAGAGAACAATGTGGAACAAAACTCAAAATCATTTGGGGAAAAAAAAGGGGGGGGGGGACCAGGTTTGCTGGTCTGATAGAGCCTGGTGGAACCACTCAGACTATGGTCCTGAGCTGCCCTTCAGATCTGGAATTGAACCCACACCTGTGGCTTCCAGCCAAACAAAAGACAGGTATATGAGTTGATCATGTAACTGAGGTAGATACACTCCTTGGAGAGAACAATCATGGGAGAAGGAAGAGCTGTTTATGCACAGGGAGACAGCTCAGGGGACAGGAGTGCATGGAGGGATGGACACAGGGAAGAGGTAACTATCGGGAGGAAGTGGGAGGGGAGCTGTTGCATTGTGGTAAATTGTAGTCAATGTCATGAGACAATTTGTGTGAACTATTGTATGGAAAGTGAATTTGCTCTGTAAACTTTCACCCAAATCACAATTAAAAAAAAAAAAAAAAAGTTTTCACTTGATGAATAAATTCTATCCAGAACGTCTGCTAGCTGCTTCTCATAACCCATACTTCCATTGAAGAGTGTGAGGGTAGGGATAATTTCATGTGCCTCATTTACTCAGCCAATTCTTAATTTCTATCTTCAGGTCTATATACACTTCTTGCCCTATCCTTTAAAGAACGAGAGCAGGAGAATAGAGGTAGGAGGAAAGGAAATGTGCTGTTTAGACTGATGTGAAAGGTGACTTGGGACTGGACCAGAGGTTAAGCCCTTTGAGCTCCGGAGTCACAAAAAGGGCAGAAATAGTTTCTATAGAGACGGAAGGAGGGTGTGGTCCTCCACCTGCTCTGCTCCACAGGTTACTAATCCTAGCTCCAGGCAGCTGCCGGCAGTCTGCGCCAGCCTGATGCAGCTCCTCCCACTTTCTACCAACACCGGAACAAAGTAAGGGCCGGGGAGGTGGATGGGACTCAAGATAGAAAATGATTCTGAGCTTACTGGGTCTGACTGAGCCCTTCAAGAGGAAGTGGCATCTGGGGTAAAGGCTGCGGGCGGCGGCGGGGGTGTTGGTAGGGGTGTCGGAGGACAAACGAACCGTGTATGGATGCAGAAAAGAACAAGGTGACAGGGCTGGAGGAGCGGAAGGGAATGGGTGTGGATGCCAACTGAAGGAAAGTACAATTTAAATCTTGCTCTTAACAGTTGCATCCTCAGAACCCAATATAAATATACTTTTCTGTTAATGATAGAATATTGCATCAATGGCTCCAGCTATGCGTAGGGTGGGAGAGATGAATATTAGGGAACTCATAACAGCTACCCTGAAGTCCTGCCAATAACTTGGGACACCAGACTTTCTCCCTCCCTTTATCTTTGCTGCATGCCCTCTTGGTAGTCAAAGGAGGCACCAAACTCAGCTTCACCCTGATGAGCATTCTAACCCAGCCCATTTGCCTGTGTGCCTCCACCCTCAACCAGAGTCCAATCCTTTGACAAAAGAGCACGTTAAGGTACATGAGGATCATACACGCACATCGACTTTCCTCTCAGGGTGGTACCTGCTCCCTTTCTGGAGTAATTCCTAATGCTAGCACATTGCTCCTTAAAATGGGGTTGAACTACCCAAATTTTGAGACGTTTTTAAAATCTGTCGTTAATGTGTGATACTTGCTATGTTTAAAATGTCCATCAGCCTATTCAGAGATTAAGCAATCTGTGATCCCTTCTAAGTGTTTTAAATGACTGATATAGTGACCAACCTTAATCCAAACCTCATTATTTGAGCTTAAATGGAGACTTAGCAAAAGTATGAGGCTCTATAAGAATGGAAACGTTCAAAAGTTCAAAGATCTAAACTATCATAAATTTCTCTACGTTCAACAAACCACAAGAGTAAATGTCCTTTGTAGTCAGTATTAATTTGAGGGATTTAATGCCACCATCAACGTTTTTACCAATTTGTTACACCATCTGTCCCTCTCACAGCACTCTCTACTTCTCTGTTGTATTCAATAATTCGTTGTAATGGCCCCACAGAACTCACTGACACTTCTCACAATCATGGGGTGTATCAGGCAAGTAAAAGGTTAAAATTCAGAAACCACTCAGGATACAGTTCTTTGAAGAAGCTCCTTCCTAGCAGCACCTGCATGCACACCTCTGTCAGACTCTTGGCCTCTTGGCCACAGCACCTTGGCCTCTGTACAGCTCAGGTAATGTTACAAAACTCTTTTAGCTCTGCTGCTAAGTGGCCAGAGGCACCCCATTCCACCAATAAGCCTCTCCCTGAAGGCGCTCAGCTCTAGCTCCATGGGTCAACAAACATAGCTCCACCAAGTGACTGCAAGCACTCCATTTCACCAGCAAGCCTCATGCCCAGATGCTCAGCTTTTTCACTCTGTGGGTCTGGAAGCCCAACACACTGTCTTGTGCTATCGCTTGGTTCTGCTGCCTCTGCTGCTCCCATTTCTCTGCTGCTGCTTCTCACCATCTCCAGTGTTACAGCTTTCTGTCTCCTAGAACTAAGAGGTTCCCAGTGCAGAGACCCTGGGTCCAAAGGACATGCTCTGCTCCCATCCCTTGACTACCTTGGTGATGCTCAACTCCCCTTTCCACCTCTGAGATGGCTTATTTTAAGTCTAGCAGGGTGGCAAAATGGACCAATGCCTATGTTGGGGTTCCGTACCCCTAAATAGCATGGTTCCACCCTTATAAACCACCACTCTTCTGTCGGTTTGTCATACTGTGGTGCCTTGCATGTTGCTGTGAGGCTGGAGACTATGTCACTGGTATTTCAAATGCCAGTAGGGTCACTATTCTGGTTACTTCGTGCTGCGCCGACAAGAATATACCACAAATGGGATGGCCTTAACAAACAGGAGTTTATTCTTACAATTTGGAGACTGTAAGTCCAAGTTCAAAATGCCAGGCTCTAGGGGCTGGGTGAAAGCCCCTCAACCTTGGGGTCCAGCTCTGCCTCCTGCTGCCAGCCCACTGGAGCTAGAGGTGCTTCTTTACTCAGACAGCTGCTGGCTGCTGAGGCTGAGAAGCCCCAAGGTTGACAAGTAAAAAGGCACAGTCCTGATGTTACCAAACCACATGGCAGGCCATTAACTTAAGTCCGTTGTAAGTCCCACAGTCAGCAGAGCATAGCAGGCTGCTGAGCAACAACACGGCTACATGCAGGGTCCAAGCATGCCATAGGCTAGAGACCATTCCCAAGGCTTCTCCTTATATACAAGAAGCAGACCACATCCCAAAGGCAGCTACTCAGCTGCTTGTGGTAGATCCCACCATGGAGTTGATTGCCAGTCTCATCATGGGGAATAACTACCACCAGCTGCCCAGCCACTCAACCAGGCCCAGCCAAGTTGACACACGAACATACCACAGTCACCTGTGGTGGACATGTTTCAGTAGAGTTTCCAGACTAAGACAGATTCTGAAGAAGGAAGAAGCCATCCACTTCTCAAAGAATGGACCACTGAAAACCTTATGAATAGCAGTGAAATGCTATCTGATATATTACTGGAAAACTATATGAATAGCTCTGAAACAATGCCAAAAGATGAGCCCCTCAGGTCAGAAGGCACTCAAAATATGACTGCGGAAGAGCTGCTTCCTAAAGGAGAGTTGACCTTAATGATGTGGATTGGATAGGTAAAGCTTTTGAGACTTCCATTTGCTGATGGGGCACGATTCAAAATGGGAAGAAACAGCTGCAAACATCCATTAATAATAGAAACATGGAATGTGTGAAGTATGAATCTAGGAAAATTGGAAGTGGTAAAAAATGACATAGAACACATAACGACCAATGTCTTAGCCATTAATGAGCTGAAATGGACTGGTATTACCCATTTTGAATAAGACAATCATATGATCTACTAGGAGCTCTGGTGGGATGGTGTCTAAGACATTTGATTGCTAACCAGAAGACTGGCAATTCAAACCCACCAGCCACTCCTCGGAAGGAAGACTGGGCAATCTACTTCCATAGAGACCACCTTGGAAAACCAAGGAAGGTTTGCTATGAGTCAGAATCCACTTGATGGCAGTGAGATGATCTACTGCACCAGGAATGACAAACTGAAAAGGAATGGTGCTGTGTTCATTGTCACAAAGAATGTTTCAAGATCTGTCCTGAAGTACAGTGCTGTCAGTGATAGGAGAATATCCATACACCTACATCAGAGACCAATTAATACTACTATTATTCAAATTTATGCACCAACCACTAAAGCCAAAGACAAGGAAACTGAAGATTTTTACCAACTTTTGCAGTCTATAATTGACCCCACATGCATTCAAGATGTATTGATGATTGGAATGGGAAAGTTGGAAACAAAGAAGAATCACTGGTAGTTGGAAAATGTGGACTTAGTGATAGAAGTGTCCCCAGAGATTGCATGATAGAATTTTGCAAGACCAATGACTTATTCATTGCAAATACCTTTTCTCAACAACATAAACTGCAGCTATACACTTGGACTTCACCAGATGGAATACACAGGAATCAGATCAACTATATATATGGAAAGAGGCAATGGAGAAGCTCAATACCTTCAGCCAAAACAAGGCCTGGAGCTGACTGTGGAACAGACTGTCAATTGCACATATGCAAGTTCAAGTTGAAGCTGAAAAAAATTAAAACAATCCATAAGAGTCAAATATGACCTTGAGTATATCCCACCTGAATTTAGAGACCATCTGAAGAATAGATTTGATGCATTGAACACCGATGACTGAAAACCAGAGAATTGTGGGATGACATCAAGAACATTATCCATGAAGAAAGCAGAAGGTCATTAAAAAGACAGGAAAGGAAGAAAGGACCAAAATGGATGTCAGAAGAGATCTGAAACTTGCCCTTGAACAGAGGGTAGCTAAAGCAAATGGAAGAAATGACAAGATAAGAAAGCTGAACAGAAGATTTCAAAGAGCAGCTCAAGAAGACAAAATCAATTATCATAATGAAATGTGCAAAGACCTGGAGTTAGAAAACCAAAAGGGAAGAATGCTTGACATTTCTTAAGCTGAAAGAACTGAAGAAAACATTCAAGCCTCAAGTTGCAATATTGAAAGATTCTATGGGCAAAATATCTAATGATGCAGGAAACATCAAAAGAAGATGGAAGGAATACACAGAGTCACTTTACCAAAAAGAATTGATCAATGCTCATCTATTTCAGGAGGTAGTGTATCATCAAGAAACAATGGTATTGAAGGAAGAAGTTGAAGCTGCATTGAAGGAATTGGCAAAAACAAGGCTCCAGGAATTGATGGAGTACCCATTGAGATGTTTCAACAAATGGATGCTTTGCTGGAGGCATTTACTCATCTATGCCAAGAAATTTGGAAGAAAGCTACCTGGCCAACTGACTGGAAGAGTTCCATATTTGTGCCCATTCCAAAGAAAGGTGATCCTACAGAATATGGAAATTATAGAAAAATATCATTGATATCACAAGCAAGTAAAATCATGCTGAAGATAATTTTAAAATGGTTGCAGCAGTATATTGAAGCGAATTTCCGGAAATGCAAGCTGGATTCAGAAGAGGATGTGGAAGGAGGGAGCAAAGATGTCTCTTTGAAGAGTAAGGTGAGCTTACCCCAAGCCATGTTTTTCAAGTGTTTTCAATAACCTCATATGCATGTGAAAGCTGGATAAGGAAGACCGAAGAAGAGTTGATGCTTTGAGTTGTTGTTGTTTTTGTTATGTGCCCTGGAGTCAGACAACTCATAGCGACCCCTCCTTGGGTTGCTGAGGCAGTATCACTATGGAAGTAGATTGCCCAACCTTCCTTCCAAGGAGTGACTGGTGGATTTGAACTGCAGCCTTCTAGTTAGCAGTCAAGTGCCTTAGGCACTATGCGACCAGAGCTCCTGAGTTGTGGTGTTGGCAAAAAATACCGAAAGGACTATGGACCAGATTTGTTAGAAGAACTAACAAATCTGTCCTGGAAGAAATGCCGCCAGAATGCTCCTTGGAAATGAGAATAGCCAGACTTCATCTCACCTACTTTGGTCATGTTGTCAGGAGGGAATGTTCACTGGAGAAGAATATCATGCTTGGTAAAATGGACAATCAGTGAAAAAGAGGAAGATCTTCAATGAAATGTATTGACATAGTTGCAATGATGGGCTTGGGTATAGCAAGGGTTGAGAGGATGGCACAGGACCAGGCAGTGTTTCATTCTGTTGTACATAGGGTTGCTATGGGTTGGAGCTGACTTGATGGCCCCTAACAACAACAACTCCATACAAAGGTGCCATGTACCTTATTTATTTTGTTAGCAAGCCTTGGTGGGCTACAAGCACCTCACATTTGCCTAGTCCTACCAAGTCATTTGGGAGCTCTGGTAGCATAGTGGCTAAGACACTTGCCTGCTAACCAGACGGCTGGCGGTTCAAACCCACCAGCCACTCCTCGGAAGGAAGGTTGGGCAATCCTACTTCCGTAGTGATACTGCCTCGGAAACCCAAGGAGGGGTCGCTATGAGTCAGGTTTGACTCGACGGGCACATAACAACAACAACAACCAAGTCATTTGAGCTCTGGTGACACAGTGCCTAAGGCATTTGGCTGGTAACCAGAAGTTCAAACCCACCAGCTGCTCTGCAGAAGGAAGATGGGGCGATCTGCTTCTATGGAGATTTACTACCTGGAAACCCAGTGGGGGTCACTATGACCTGGTCATTTGGTGGAAATTAGAAAGATATGGCTAGAATGGCATATTAAGTAATTCACTGCACCTCAGGCCACCTTCTGGCTCTTTTAGCTATTGGCCCTTTCATATCTGAAGGATTAACTTCCCCCTGCCAATCATTTTATCAGTCCAAAGCAGTTATAAAGTAGGAAAAACATTCAATATCCATGGCACATTCAAATAAATGCGTAACCCTTTTAAAAACATTCTAAATTCATCTTCTCTTCTCTCCACCTTGACTGTCTTTCCATTCATATGCTGATGGCCTTGGGCATCTGGCTGGATAGAACAAGGAGACCCTGGCCCCCTATCAATTATCTCCTTTGATCAGCCTGGCTTTTGCCTCAGGCCACTCCAGATTCAGCTTTTCTCCCTTCAGCTGCAGCACAACATCTTTTCCTTTCTTTTCAGCCAGTAGCGATAACAACTAAAGTAACCATCTAAGAATCAAATATTTCACTTCTCATGTCCCTTCATCCTTTCTTTTACAAAGTCTTGTACTTTTGTGCATCTGGAGCTATTACAATGAATCCCTCTTCTGATCTGACACCAACTGTAAAAATGGTGTGTGTGTGGGAGGCATCTAACTTCCTCTAATTTCATAAAGGGAGACAAAGATAAGATCAATAATCCAAAGCTGATTCCTACCAGGTGGAGGGTGGAGATCAGACATATCTCCACCCTCTGAGGTTTTTTATCAATTCTGACATCAACTGCCCCTCCCTTGGTACTCTCTACTTCTCTACTGGGTTAGATAATTCATTGCAATGACCACATAGAACTCACAGACAATACTCGTTATTATGTAACTTATTAGGAAAGTAACAGGTCATAATTCAGGATCAGAAATGACTCATGATATAGTTCTTCAATCAAGACAGCTTCTTCTCAGCACTGCCCATAGGCATGCCTCTCTTTGGCCCTCAGCCTCCTGGTCCCATGGCCCCTTGGGCTTTGCCCTGCTTGAGCAAGTGTTACAAAACTACTTTAGCTCTGCCAGTAAGTACCCAGAGACACCCCACTACACCAGTAAGTCTTGGCCTGAACGTGCTCAGCCCTAGCTCCATGGGTCAACAAACCTAACTCCACCAAGTGACCTGAAGCACTCCACTGGGCCAGCAGGCCTCCTGCCCAAAAGCGGCCAGCTCTCTCACTTCATGGGCCTGGAACCCCACTATGTGTCATCTCTTGCTTCTGCAGCCTCTGCTGCTGCCATTTCTCTGCTGCCAATCCTTGCCATCTCTTGCTCTCTCCAGTGTTACAACTTTCTGTCTCCTAGATTTAAGAGGTTCCCAGTGTGAGAGCCTGGGTCCAAAGGATGCATTCTTCTCCTGTCTCTTCTTGGTAGTCAGGTCCCTCCTTTCTGCCTCTGGGATGGCACATTTTAAGCCTAATGGGATGGCAAAACAGACCAATGTCCACATTAGGGTTCCATACCCTTTAATTTGCATGGTCCTGCCCACATAAGGGTGCCAGGTACCTTATTTACACTAGTAGCAAACTATCCAAGCCTCTTGGTGGGCCACAGCACCTCACATTTGCATAGTCCTACCCATCATTTGGTGGGAATTAAAGACTATGGCTAGGGGATCCTTATTAAGTAATTCACCACACCATGGCAATCAATTGACAAGACACTGTCCTGACCTCTATAAGGAATATAGAAAAATATAAGCGTGCCATCCTTGCCCCAAGAGACAATAGGATGAGACCAAAAAAAAAAAAAAAACCCCTAAGATAATCAAGTAACACTGAAACTGTTAACCAAGTGACAAAATGAGCTCCACAGACAAAACAAAAAAAAAAAACAAACCTACCGCCATCGAGTGATTCCACCTCACAGCAAACCCCATTCATTGAGTTTTCAATTCTGTGAATCTTTACAGAAGCAGATTGCTTCATCTTTCTTCCACAGAGTAGCCAATGGGTTCTAACCACTGACCTTTTGGTTAGCAGTCAAATGGTTAACCACCACACCACCAGAGCTCCTTCCACAGACAGAAGTACTGTTGAAATCCAGGGGAAAGGGATCGGTGTGGTCTGGAGAGGCAGGGAATCCTGATCTGCCTGTAAGAAAATACAGTTGTTGTTGTTGTTGTTGTTATGTGCCGTCGAGTCAACCCCGACTCATAGCGACCCCTCCTTGGGTTTCCGAGGCAGTATCACTACGGAAGTAGGATTGCCCAACCTTCCTTCCGAGGAGTGGCTAGTGGGTTTGAACCGCCAGCCTTCTGATTAGAAAATACAGAGGAAATTTAAATGTTTAGTTTTAGTGCTTAAAGAAACATTCACTCTTGGTGTGTGTTTAGTTTATTAGTTCTCTTCAATTCTTTGTGCAATAAGGTACAAAATATAAAAAGTATTTTAATTCTTTTCCTACACATTTACCACATTTTGGGGATAAAAAGTAGTTTGCAAAGCTTTGAGTACTAGCTAGGTGTTTTTATTGACTGCATAAGGAAAAAAAGGTACAAAATAAGAGTCCACAGAATTTTCCAAGGTGGTGATTATGGAATAGTCACAGCAGAATGATTTTCTCAGTGTGCTAGTGTTTTCATAGAATTTGAATCAAAGATGCTTATGCTTGGAAGGGACTTTAGAGGCCATCTAGTCCAGTCTCCTCATTTTATAAGTTTGTTTTAACAGGATTCCATAAAATGACCTGACTTGTTCTTTTCATCTTGCAGTGAGTTGAATATTTATAAGGCTGTGCTCTGAAGATGGTGCAAAATGGCAGAATGACATCCAAGGGAAGGATTTCTACCCATTGTCCTCCTTTTCTTTTCTATAGGCATTTGTTGCTGTTGTTGTTCTGTGCCATCGAGTCGGCCCCGACTCATAGCGACCCTGCCTTGGGTTTCCGATGCAGTATCACTACGGAAGTAGATTGCCTAACCTTCCTTCCGAGCAGTGGCTGGTGGGTTTGAACTGCCAGCCTTCTGGTTAGCAGTCAAGTGCCTTAGATACTGTGCTACCAGAGTGTCCAAATAGTCACTCATATAGGTATATTTTAGGGAAAAGGTTGATTGTGGCAAGCAAATGTAGTTTAATTTGCAGTTAGCTAGGGAAGATGGGTCTCTTTGCATGGTGTCTAGAATGTGAACCACCTCTTTATCTCATCTTCCTGTCCTTGCTCTTGTCTCTCCCTCTGCACTGAGCACTACCAGGATGCCAAGCTGTCCCCTCTCCTGACTTCATCTGACCACCAGAAGGGAAATAGAAGGAGAAGCAGATACTCTGCCCCTGTGTCTAGGACTGCCACCTTCTTTCCTGCAAGCTTTCTTCCCATCCCTGGGTGTATAGATCATTATATTTTACTTCTCTTGCCAACTTATTTTTTATCGTCCCTTCTGCAGAACCAAAATGGATGCTAAAAAGCCAAGGAAACGTAATTTGACATCCTTCCCAATTTTGAAAGCAAGAAAGAAACAAAATCTCACCTCTGTGAAGGTAAGGATCCTTGAATTTCATTTGGGGAAGAGAGGTCTCATCATGACCCAGGGATGCAGGACTCAATGATGATTGTTGTGCCCAAGTGCCTTTGTCAACTCTTGGGGGGATAGATGTCTCTGAGAGGACCAGGCTGTTTGGCAGAGCTAGGTTTGGATGAGCGTGAAGAGGAAAGAAGCTGAGTGTAGTTCCTGAGCTTCAGGATTGCAAACCCTTAATCTCACATGGAACTTGTCTTTGCAAAGCCCCTGGGCTAGTGTAGGAGCCATGGTGCAAATGGTTAAGCACAAGGCTGCTAATTGATAGGTTGAAATTTCAAGTCCACCCAGAGGTTCCTGGGAAGAAAAACCTGGAAAAACCAGCCATTGAAAATCCTATGGAATGCAGTTCTACTCTGACACACATGGGGTTGCCACAAGTCAGAAAGACTCCATGGAAACTGGGGAAACAAAACAAAAAAATGGGGTAGTATATCTTCCATAGTATCTTTTATTCTGCTCTCTATAACTGGAACTACACCTGAAGTTTCCTGGAATAGTTCTTAAAAAGTATTCAGGAACATTTCCAGAAAAGGTCTTTTTTTGTTTTTTCTCCTCTAGCAGACATGGGCATAATGTTGTGTCTTTCTAGTCATTGTTGTTGTTATATGCCGTCGAGTCGGCCCAACTCATAGCGACCCCTCCTTGGGTTTCCGAGGCAGTATCATTATGGAAGTAGGATTGCTCAACCTTCCTTCCGAGCAGCGGCTGGTGGGTTTGAACCGCCAGCCTTCTGGTTAGCAGTCAAGTGCCTTAGGCACTACGCTACCAGAGCTCCCAATGATTCTAGTCATATCATTTAAAAAACTATCCAAATGCTGCCACATTGAGGATGATATTTTGATACAGTGATTTGATGGTTTCCATTCATAAGACCAACTTCTGAATCAGCCCTTAGTTTGAATTTCAGATTGTTCAAATGGTCATCTTGTTTGATATCATCTGAAAGCTTTGCAGCCAACTTTAGCCAAAAGCAATCAGGTCTGACTTTTTGAATCCCGCCTGCATCAATGACTGGGAGAGCTGGAGCTCAGCACTTACTGGTTGTTGTTGTTGTTGTTAGCTGCAGTCGAGTCATCTCTGACTCATAATGACCCTCTGTAAAACAGAACGAAACACTGCCCAGTCCTGCGGCAACTTCACAATCCTTACTATACCTGAGCCTATCATTGCAGCCACTGTGTCAACCCATCTCATTGAGGGCATTCCCCTTTTTCGTTGACCCTCCACTTTACCAAGCATGATATCCTTCTCCAAGGAATGGTCCCTTCTAACAACATGACTGAAGTAGGTGAGACGACATCTGGCTATTCTCAGTTCCAAGGAGCATTCCAGCTGCACTTCTTTCAAGACAGATTTGTTCATTCTCTTGGCAGTCCATGGTGCTTTTGGTATTCTTCACCAATGCCACAACTCAAAAGCTCAACTCTCATTTGGTCTTTCTTGTTCACTGTCCAGCTCTCACATGCATAGGAGGCAATTGAAAATACCATGGCTTGGGTTGTTGTTGTTGTTAAGTGCCGTCGAGTTGTTTCCAACTCATAGCAACCCCATGCAAGCAGAATGAATCACTGCCCAATCCCACGCCAGCCCCACAATCCCTGCTATACTTGAGCCCATCATCGCAGCCACTGTGTCAATCCATCTCGTTGAAGGCCTCCCCCTCTTTCGTTGACACTCCACCCTACCAAGCATGACATCCTTTTCCAGGGATTGGTCCCTTCTTACCACATGACCAAAATAGGTGAGATGAAGTCTGGCCACTCTCGCTTCCAAGGAGCATTCTGGCTGCACTTCCTCCAGGACAGATCTGTCAGTTCTTTTAGCAGTCCATGGTACTTTCAGCATTCTTCGCCAGCACCACAACTCAAAAGCATCAACTCTTCTTCGGTCTTCCTTATTCATTGTCCGGCTCTCACATGCATACGAGGCGATTGGAAATATCATGGCTTGTGTCAGGCGCACCTTAGTCCTCAAGGAGATATCCTTGCTCCTCAGCACTTGAAACAGTTCCTTCGCAGTTGACTTTCCCAATGCTACACGTCGTCTAATGTCCTGACTGCTGCTTCTGTTGGCATCGATTGTAGAACCAAGCAATATGAATTCTTTGACAACCTCAGTCTTCTCTCCATTTATTGTGATGCTGCTCATTGGTCCTCACAACTGTGAGGATTTTTGTTTTCTTTCTATTGAGAAGTAATCCATACTGCAGACTGTATTCTTCAACCTTCATCGGTAGGTGCCTTAAGTCATCCTCACTTTCAGCAAGCAAAGTTGTATCGTCTGCATATCTCAGGTTGTTAATGATTCTTCCTCCAATCCTGATACCACGTTTTTCTTCATATAGTCCACCTTCTTGGATTATTTGCTCAGCATATAGATTGAATAAGTGTGGAGAAAGGATACAACCCTGACACACTCCCTTCTTGATTTTAAACCATGTAGTGTCCCCTTGTTCTGTTCGAACGACAGCCTCCTGCTCAAGGTACAGATTCCTCATGAGTACAATCAAGTGCTCGGGAATTCCCATTCTTCTCAATGTTATCCATAATTTGTTATGATCCACACAATGAAATGCCTTTGCATAGTCAATAAAACACAAGTAAACATCTTTCTGGTATTCTTTGCCTTGAGCCAAGATCCATCTGACAAAAGCTATGATATCCCTTGTTCCACGTCCTCTTCTGAATCCGGCTTGAACCTCTGGAAGTTCTCTGTCAATATACTGCTGCAAACGTTTCTGAATTATCTTCCGTAAGATCTTACTTGCGTGCGATATTAATGATATTGTTCTATAATTTCTACATTCTGTGGGATCACCTTTCTTTGGAATGGGCACAAATATGGATCTCTTCCAGTCAGTTGGCCAGGTAGCTGTCTTCCAAATCTCTTGGCATAACTGAGTGAGTGCCTCCAATGGGGCATCTGTTTGTTGAAATATCTCAATCGGTATGCCATCAATTCCTGGAGCCTTGTTCTTCGCCAGTTCTTTCATTGCAGCTTTGACTTCTTCCTTCATTAGCATTGGTTCTAGATCATATGCCACTTCCTGAAATGGCTGAAGATCGATCAGTTCTTTTTGGTACAGTGACTCTGTGTATTTTGTGGGATCACCTTTCTTTGGAATGGGTACAAATATGGATCTCTTCCAATCAGTTGGCCAGGTGGCTGTCTTCCAAATCTCTTGGCATAGATGAGTGCCTCTAGCATGGCATCTATTTGTTGAAACTTCTCAGTTGGTATTCCATCAATTCTGGGAGCTTTGTTCTTTACCAATTCCTTCAATGCGGCTTCAACTTCTTCCTTCAATACCATGGTTCTTGATCATATGCCATCTCCTGAATTGGATGAACATAGACTAATTATTTTTGGTACAGTGACTCTGTGTATTCCTTCCACCTTCTTTTGATACTTCCCATATCATTCAATATTTTTCCCATAGAATCTTTCAATATTGCAACTCGAGGCTTAAATTTTTCTTCAGTTCTTTCAGCTAGAGAAATGCTGAGCATGTTCTTCTTCCTTTTTGGTTTTCTAACTCCAGGTTTTTGTACATTTCATTGTAACAATTGACTTTGTTTTCTCAAGCTGCTCTTTGAAATCTTCTGTTCTGCTCTTTTATCTTGTCATTTCTTCTATTTGCTTTAGCTACTCTCTGTTCAAGGGCAAGTTTCAGAGTCTCTTCTGAGATCCATTTTGGTCTTGTCTTCCTTTCCTGTTTTTTTTAATGACCTTTTACTTTCTTCATGTATGATGTGCTTGATGTCATCCCACAACTCCTCTGGTTTTCAGTTATTAGTGTTCAATGCATCAATCTATTCTTTAGATGGTCTATAAATTCAGGAGGGATATAATCAAGGTCATATTTTGGCTCTTGTGGACTTCTTTTATTTGTCTTCAGCTTCAGCTTGAACTTGCATATGAGCAACTGGTGGTCTTTTCTACAGTCAGCTCCTGGCCTTGTTTTGGCTGAAGATGTTGAGCTTCTTCATCACCTCTTTCCACCAATGTAGTTGATCTGATTCCTGTGTACTCCATCTGGTGAAGTCCACGTGTATAGCTGCTGTTTGTTTTGTTCAAAAAAAAGGTATTTGCAATGAATAAGCTGTTGGTCTTGCAAAATTCTATCATGTGATCTCCAATTTTATTTCCATTACCAAGGCCATATTTTCCAACTACTGGTGATTCTTCTTTGTTTCCAATTTTTGCATTCTGATCACCAGTAATAATCAGCACATCTTGATTGCATGTTTCGTCAATTTCAGCCTGCAGAAGTTGGTAAAAATCTTCAATTTCCTCATCTTTGGCTTTGGTGATTGATGCGTAAATTTGAATAATGGTAGTATTAACTTGTTTTCCTTATAGATGTATGGATATTATCCTATTACTGACAGCATTGTACTTCAGGATAGATCTTGAAACATTCTTTGTGACAATGAATGGCATGCCATTCCACTAAAATTTGTCATTCCTTGCATAGTAGATCATATGGGTATCGATTCAAATGACCAAAACCACTAATGCCTAAGATATCAATCTTTATGTGTTCAATTTTATTTTTGAAAACTTCCAATTTTCTAGATTCATACTTTTTACATTCCATGTTCCAATTATTAATGGATGTTTGCAGCTATTTCTTCCCATTTTGCGTTCTGCCACATCAGCAAATGGAGGTCCTGAAAGCTTTCCTCCATCCACATCATTAAGGTTGGCTCTACTCTGATGCTCTGGTAGCATAGTGCCTAAGGCACTTGACTTCTAACCAGAAGGCTGGTATTCAAACCCACCAGCCACCCCTCAGGAGGAAGGTTGGGCAATCTACTTCTGTAGTGATACAGCCTCGGAAACCCAAGGAGGAGTCGCTATGAGTCGGGTCCAACTCGGCAGCACATAACAACAACAACTACTCTGATGAGGCAGCTCTTTCCCAGTCGTATTTTGAGTGTCTTCTGACCTGAGGGTCTCATTTTCTGGCACTATATTGGACAGTGTTTTAGGGCTATTCATAAAGTTTTCCAGTAATACATCAGATAGTCTTTCACTGCTATTCATAAGGTTTCCACTGACCAATTCTTTGAGAAATGGATGGCCCCTTCCTTCTTCCAAGTCTGTCTTAGTCTGAAAGCTCCACTGAAACCTGTCCACCATGGGTGACCCTGCTGGTATTTGAAATACTGGTGGCATAGCCTCCATCCTCACAGTAACACGTAAGCAATCACAATATGACAAACTGATAGATGAGTGGTGGCACTTACTGGAGTCCTGGTGAAAATTCTTCCCTTTGATCATCCACCACCCCCTTAAAATTATGACCCTAGGTCACTTCCTCCAAGCAGTGTTCCTGATTTAACCCTAGTATTCTACCCCTCAAGGATTTAACTCATAAATATGGGTTAAATACAAAGTCCATTGTTCACCATCTCCACTCTTCTATTGCCACTTAAAACAATAAAAAAGTTTATTTTGCCATTCACAGGTGTAAAACACATATTTCTTTGGGTAAAATTAAAAATTTCCATAAAACCTTCAAAATAGTAAATCTACAGAAAGCATGATAATAATAAAGATAACATTCTGTTAGTTCAAATTTTAATATTGTATGCAAACCAAATGATCTTGATCATGATTTTATTTTAGCAAATAGTTTTGCAACTTGCATTTTTTTTCAGTTGCTTGAACTCTTTTATTGAAGCATATGTACCTTAAAGACAAGTCCTAATATCCTCATTTTTTAGACAGAGAAACTGAGATACAAGTGAGGTTAACTAGCCCAAGGTCATAAGCCAGTGAGTGGAGGACAGAATTCAAACCCATATTCTTAGGTGCTCTATTCCAGGCCTTTCTGCTGATTAATGGCAACTCTGTTAAATGTTGTCCTATAAATTTCCTTAACACATTTAAATTAATTTTAAGGAAAAAAATGCTGCTGCAGTTACTATGACATGAATTGTGAAAAATAAAATGAAAACACCCCATGGTTTTGGTTATGTTATATTTTGCAATAACAATAACCAATATCATTATAAAATAACCATTTAACTTTTATATCTTTTGTCTTTACATTGCTAATTACGTAGATAGACCCTAAATAAATGTCTTTTCACTATCTAACCATTTTCCCCAGTGAACTTCTCATCCAGTGGAATTGAATAGGTTTAAATAAGGAAATACAAACAAATCAGTAACTGTCCTCAGCTCTTGAAATCTTGGATTTCAATGGACAGTTATGATATTAATTAGAGGATGAAGAGAATGAATTATAACCCCTTCACCTAAAAAACCACTGAAGACCAGAGAGGTACAGATCACAATATATCCACAGCCCTAAGCAGGTGTTGAAAAAATATTTTAAGTATCATGGAATGTTTGTAAAATTTCAGCTATAAGAGAATTTTTTAAATGTGATTTTAAAAAAATTAATTTCAGACACATAGACCAGTGGAACAGAATTGAGAACCCAGAAATAGATCCATCAACCTACAGTCAGCTGATTTTTGACAAAGGGCTGAAATCCATTAAATGGGGAAGAGATGGTCTCTTTAACAAATAGTGCTGGCAAAACTAGATATCCACTTGCAGAAAAATGAAACAAGATCCATACCTCACAAAAAAACAAAAAACAAAACTCACTGCTGTTGAGTCGGATCCGACTCATAGCAACCCCTCCTTGGGTTTCCAAGGTGGTATCATCACTGTGGAAGTAGATCACCCAGTCTTCCTTCCAAGGAGTGGCTGGTGGGTTTGAACCACCAGACTTCTGGTTAGCAGTTAAGTGCCTTAGGCACTAAGCTACCAGAGCTCTCAAAGAGACAGCCCCACTACCTGGCAGGAGGGGCTGCCAGCCTTGGGTGTGGCAGCTGACTGCCTGAGGTCCTGAGGCCATCCCCTATGGCCCATTAGCCATTAGAGAGATGCAAATCAAAACAACATGAGATACCATCTGGCCCCAGCACTAATAGTAAAGTTCAGCAATATAAAAAATAACAAATGCTGGTGAGGATGTGGAGGGCTTGGGCCTCTCATACACTGCTGATGGGACTATAAAATGATACAACTACTGTGGAAATTAGTGTGGCGATTCCTTAAAAAGTTGGAGTTAGAAATACCATTTGATCCAGCAATCCCATTACTAGGTATATATCCTAAAGAAGTGAGTGCCAGGACAAGAACAGATGTATACACACCCATGCTCATTGCAGCACTATTTACAATAGCAAAAAAGATGGAAACAACTCAGGTGCCTATCAACAGAAGAATGGATAACCAAACTATGGTGCTTACACACAGTGGAATATTATGCAACACTAAAGAATAATGTAGAATCTGCAAAATCCTGCATAATGTGGATGAACTTGGAGGACATTATGCTGAGTGAAATAAGTCAATCACAGAAGACAAATATTATATCAGTTCATTATTGTAAAAAGTCAAGGAAAAGTTTACATATGGAAGTAAACTTTCTTTGTTGGTTACCAGGGGTGGGAGGGAGGGGGAGGGAACACTGCAAAAATAAAATAATAAATAAATAATTTTAAAGAAATTTAATTTCACCTTCTAAGTTCTCCAGTGCTGCTGTAACAGAAATACCACAAGTGTGTGGCTTAAATGAACAGAGATTTATTTCCTCACAGTCTAGTAGTCTAGAAGTCTGAATTCTGGGTGCCGGCCCTGGGGAAAGGCTTTCTTTCTCCCTGTCCACTCTTGGGGAAGGTCCTTGGTTGCTTGGTCCTTGGCTGAAGGTCCTTGCCTAGGTTCCTGGGTACTCCTGCAGTGTATATCGGGTGTCTCCAGTCTGTTTATAATTGCTTGCTTAATCTACTCTTCCACAACTCAAAAGAGATTGATTTAAGACATACTCTGCACTATACTGCCTCATTAATGTAACGAAGAAAACTCCTTCCCAAATGGGGGTTTTAACCACAGGTATAGGGATTAGCATTTACGACATATATTTTTGGGGGGACAAAATTTAATCCATAGATCTCCCTTTAAGACAGCAGTGTGGTCCTCTGTATGGTAACATAAAGTTCTTTTAAAAAGCGCCCCCATTCTTATGGTTAAAATGTAGTAAAATGTTAAAGAGCGAGGCGCTGCTGAGACAGTCTTTTGCCTTTGATGCCTATGGAGATTCCCCATGCTTCTAGTTTAGCTGACTAGGATCAGATTTTCTTTAGTGGCTCTCCATTACATATGATCACTCTGCACTACAGGGTAATGCTCCATTGTTATCACAACTGCCAGTAGAGGGAACATTTGCCCGGTCTGGACCTCCACTATCTCAATTAGTACTTTGGGGCTATTCTGAAACTCAGTTCAAAGAAGAGGAGCCCTGGTGACTCAATGGTTGAGAGTTTAGCAGATGACCTGAAGGTTGGCGGTTTGAACTCACCGCCTACTCCATGAGGGAAAAGACCTGACAATCTGCTTCTGTAAAGATTCCCACTGCCATGGAGTCGATTCCAACTCATAGCGATCCTCATTGGGTTTTCAAGGCAGTAAATCTTTATGGAAGTAGATTGCCCTGTCTTCCTTCCACTGGAGTAGCTGGTGGGTTTGAACCACCAACCTTCTGGTTAGCAGTCAAATGCCTTAGGCACTATACCACCAGAGCTCCTTTCTGTACAGATTACAATTTAGGAAATCCTGTGGGGGCAGTTCTACTCTGTTACATGGGTCGCTATGAGTCAGAGTCAACATCATACAACATAACATTTAAAGAAAGCAATGTTGCCCCACAGCTGGTTCTTGGGACTTGAGGAACCAGCCAATCTCCAGCCAAGGTCTCAAGTTGAGCCATCTCAGAAGAACCTGACAGAAGGCCCCAAGCAGGGAGCTCTTTAATTTAAGGTGTTATTTTACAGTGTCTCTGACAGTTAATGAGTAAATTCTTCAAGTACATGCTAAAGAATACTAAAGACATATTTTCTATTTTCAGTACTGGAAGACTGTATACATTTTCTCTTTTATTCTTACAATCATTCAATTGCTGAATTCTATTTCCTTAGCAGGCCTTCCTTCACCACCCTTTCTAAAATAACTCACTTTAAATTAGTTATTTGCATGTTTGTTTACCTTTTTATTGTGTGTCTTACCCTCTGTTGTTGTTGTTGTTATGTGCCGTCAAGTCAAACCCAACTCATAGCAACCCCTCCTTGGGTTTCCGAGGCAGTATCACTACGGAAGTAGGATTGCCCAACCTTCCTTCTGAGGAGTGGCTGGTGGGTTTGAACCACCAGCCGTCTGGTTAGCAGGCAAGTGTCTTAGCCACTATGCTACCAGAGCTCCCATCTTACCCTCTAGGACTGTCCAATACAGTAGCCACTAGCTACTGGGGAGTATGGAGCACTTGACATGTGGCTAATCCAAATTAGGGTGCCAATGCACCTCCTGCATAGCCCACCTGTTTGTCATTGGGGGCTTATGTGTTGTTACGATGTTGTAAGTGTACACTATGCACTATATTGCAAAGACTGCTGAAAAGTGAACTTAAAAATCCCACTCAGCATTTTTATAGTTGGATGCATTTTAGGGGATGTCAATTAAGACCTCAATAACAGTTGTAGACTTTTCACCTTCTGAGTAGGATACCCATGCTCTATTCCTAGCCAGTGAATGTGTAGCTACAACCTGTCAGTGGAGCCTTACATGTTGCTATGATGCTAAACAATTTTTAGTGGAGCTTCCAGGCTAAGATAGACTAGGAAGAAAGGACTGGTGATTTACTTTTGAAAATCAACAAATACAAACCCTATGTATCACAGTGGTCCAGTCTGCAACCAGTCATGGGGATAGTGCAGGACCAGGCAACATTTTGTCCCTTTATGCGTGGGGTCGACAAGAGTTGGGGGCCTACTCAACAGCAGCTAACAACAAAGTTGTAAAAATATGTTCTATACTGACTGAATGGTAAAATAGGACTCTGAATATATTTTGCTAAATATAATATATTACTAAAATTAATTGCATCTCTTCCTTTTTTACTTTTTTAGTGTGGCTACTAGAAAATGGAAAGTGACCCATAGAATTTACATTACATTTCCATTGGACAGTGCTGCTCTAGAATGGAAGGTCCACAACAGCAGAGACATTCTTGATCTGGCTCTGTGCTGGACTAATAACTAGGAGACAGCACAGCTAGGAGATAGCAACTAGGACTAGCACAAAGAGATAGGTCTGAAGATAGGAATGCATAGAAAAGAGGGACACAGGGAAAAGGTAACCACAGGGAGCAAGTGGGAAGAGAGTTTTTACATTATGAGGTTGCAGTCAATGCCATGAAACAAAATGTGTATGAACTGTTGAAGGGAAAACAAACTTGCTCTGTAAACTTCCACCCAAATCACAGGAAACAGCAACTAGCACTGTGCCTGGCACAGCTAAGTGCTTACTATGTGCTTGTGGAATAAAAACCAAAAGTGTATTTATGCATTTATTCCCTCTATAGATACTTATTGAGTGCCTAATCTTTCCAGGCATTGTTCTAGGCGTTTAGGATACAGCGCAAAGCAAAATAGACAAAAAAAACCTCTCATGTGAAAAATGTAGAACAAAACTCAAAATCATAAAAAAGGCCAGGCTTACTGGTCTGAAAGAGACTGGTGAAAACCCTGAGACTATGGCCCCTAGTCACCCTTAAGGCACAAAAAGCACACTTCTCATGCACCTTAATATTGGGATTCTTTGTAGGAAGGCCAGATACTGCAGTTAAATGCTGAGAATGATAGTGACCAGACCTCATTTTCCTCATCTGTAAAGAGTTGAAATTAAACTGGACCAGTGGTTCTCAACTGTAGTTGGACATTAGAATCACCTGAGAGATTTTTAAACTCTTAATGTCCAGGCTACATTGCAGACCAATGGAATCAGAATTAGTGGCTCTGGGGGTCATGGGCATTTTTCTTTTCAAAGTTATTTTTAAAAGACATCCATTTAAATATCAGCTATAACATCTTGATTGGCTTATTCTGTCTCTTTGCTTGCTGGCTGTGAAACTAGAATAATTATATCTACATCTTTTGACTGTGGTGGGATTAAGTGAGATAAGAGAACATGAGCTCTTGGACTGGCAGGTGCTGGAAATTCAATAAATATTTGTTGCTTTTGCCTTTTCTCCTTCTCTCCATTTAACAGAAATGGATTTCCTATAAGAGACTGGCTTATAAGTAAATCTTACACAAAAGACGGTCTCTAAATATCATTTATTCTCTTGTTCCTGCATCTCAACAGTACTCCCCCCGCCCCAACACACACACACCACACACAGTAATCTGATCATTTGGTATTACAAAAGAAAGTAATTTACAGACAGTTATAATAGAACCCCAAGCAGAGATTCTAGTGGCCAAATTTCTCTAGTGTTTTAGTGTGATACACTATTGTTTATGGTAACGAATTCAGCTTTTCAATGCAAATGGAAAGCTCAGACTAGAAAACTTGAAAGGATCACTGAAGGATCAAACTTAACCATTTAAAATGGAACCACAAGCAGCCAATCTATAATTGGTGGCTCAATGAAATATAGGCACATGTTGTTGTTGTTGTTATGTGCCATCGAGTCAGCCCCGACTCATAGCTACTCCTTCTTGGGTTTCTGAGGCAGTATCACTATGGAAGTAGGATTGCCCAACATTGCTTCCAAGGAGTGGCTGGTGGGTTGGAACTGCCAGCCTTCTCGTTAGCAGTCAAGTGCCTTAGGCACTGTGCTACCAGAGCTGCTATAGGCACTAATACCATGTAATAGCTATGTTTGGAGATGGATTTGGTGCACAGTTGGAAGGTCTTTTTAAACTAAGAGTGTGCAATTTTATTTTGAAATGAAGTATCCCGTCTCTCCCTTCTCACACTAGACAGGTTTGTGTGGGTCCTGAAGGAGAACGCTTACGTACTTTTCCCCATTCTCTCCTAGGGCCCCACTCTTCCTCCTGAGATTTACAGGGTAAGTACAAATTTCTTCATCTGCATTCCCATTGGTGCTTTCAATTTGGGAGCTGGAAGTACAAAGACTTGAGATTTGTCTTCACTCATTGGAGATGAGTAGGCCCAGAGACAGTATCTCTGACAACTAGACTTAGGGGCAGGAGAAGAAAAAGGGAAAAAACAAACCCACTGCCATCTAGTGTGGATTCAAACTGGCAACCTTCTGGTTAGGAGTCAACTACCTTAGGCACTACACCACCAGAGCTCCTTGCTTAAGGGCAGAATGGCTAGATATTTTAACTGCAAGCTTCCTTGGGGCCTGAAAAACGGAATCTATCTGTTTGGCATGGGAAGTGGAGGCAAAGAGATATTAGTAATGAAATCCCTTCTGATATCTGTTTACCTTTTTACATTTGACATAGTTATCATCCCCATTTTATAGAGGTGGAAACTGAGACTCAAAGGAATTAAACAAGTTACCCAAAATCATTCTGCCAATAAATGCAGAAACCAAGATTCAGATTTCATTCTGTAATTCATGAATGCTTTTTAAGAATTGGGAGCTCTGGTGGCATAATGCCTAAGGCATTTGACTGTTAACCAGAAGGTTAGGGGTTCAAACCCACCAGCCATTCCTTAGAAGGAAGATTGGACAATCTACTTCCTTAGAGATATTGCCTCGGAAACCCAAGGAGGGGTCGCTATGAGTCAGATCCGACTTGATAGCAGTGAGTTTTTAAGAACTGTTTATAATTATTACTATTAAAGTTTGAGTCTTGTTGTTGTTGTTGTTGTTATATGCCATGGAGTCGAACCCGACTCGTAGCGACCCCTCCTTGGGTTTCTGAGGCAGTATCACTACGGAAGTAGATTGCCCCATCTTCCTTCGGGGGAGTGGCTGGTGGGTTTGAACCGCCAGCCTTCTGGTTAGCAGTCAGGTGCCTTAGCCACTATGCTACCAGAGCTCCCTACAAAAAGTATATTAAGAAATATGTGTAAGATAGAAAGAATATAATACAATGAATACTTTGTGTGTATTCAGTCCACAGATGAAGAAATAAGTCCCCTCTGTGTCCTTCTCTTTCCTCATTGTGTCTCATCTTGTATTGCCCACTCTGAGGTAACCAGAGTTTTATATTTATTATTCCCTTGCTTTTTGTTATATGCTTCTGCACTGTGTAAGTGTTCTTCTGCAATTTTTTTTTTTTTTTGGTTCAGTTATGTCCTACACTAGCACACACTGGTATAGCATTTCGCTAACTTTCATTTGGATGAATCAGAGTTGCATTCTGATTAATTTTCATTAGTCATTAATATTGTAAATATCATCTCTGTTTTCAGGAACCTGTTCATCCATTTTACTACATATTCCGTTGTATAGATGTACCACACTATTGAAGCAAAAACACAAAAGAAAACAAAATATCCACTGAAAAATGAATCAATAGTGTGATATACCCACACAATAGAACTTACAGTAGATAGACATTTAGTTTTCTCTTGTGTTATGAACAACCTTGTGCATGTCCCCCAATGCATATATGCAGGAGTTTGTACCTAAGAGGAAAATTGCTGGGTCTAGGGTATATAAATGTTAAAGTTTCTTGTTGTTGTTAGGTGCTGTCAAATAGATTCTGATTCATAGTGACCCTCTGTACAATGGAACAAAACAAGGCCTATTCCTGCACCATCCTCACAATCATCACCATGTTTGAGTCCATTGTCACAGCCACTGTGTCAATCAATCTCATTGAAGGTCTTCCCCTTTTTTGTTGACCCTCTACTTTACCAAGCATGATATCCTTCTCCAGGGATTGGTCTCTCCAGACAACATGACCAAAGTACAAGTGACAAAATCTAGTCATTCTCACTTCTAAGAAGCATTCTGATTATACTTCTTCCAAGACAGATTTGTTCGTTTTTCTAGCAGTCCATGATACATTCAATATTCTTGGCCCACACTACAACTCAAATGCATTAATTCTTATGTGGTCTTCTTTATTCATTGTCCAGCTTTCAGATGCATGTGAAGTGATTGAAAATACCATAGCTTGGGTCAGGCACATCTTAGACTTCAAAGTGACATCTTTGCTCTTGAATACTTTAAAGAGATCCTTTGCAGCAAATGCCCAATGCAATACATCATTTGATTTCTTGACTACCGCTTCCATGGGCATTGATTGTGAATCCAAGTAAAATGAAGTCCTTGATAACTTCAGTCTTTTCTCCATTTATTATGATATTGCTTATTGGTCCAGTTGTAATGATTTTTGTTTTCTTTATGTTGAGGTACAATCCATACTGAAGTCTTTCATCTTCATCAGTAACTGTTTCAAGTCTTCTTCACTTTTAGTAAGCACAGTGTGTCATTCAATCCTGTTGCCACCTTCTTGTTTGTATAGTACAGCTTCTTAGATTATTTTGCTCAGTATATAGACTGAATAAGTATATTGGAAGTATACAACCCTGACACACATCTTTCCTGATTTTAAATCATTTAGAATCCTCTTCTTCCAATCACCAGTAATTATCAATTTGTCTTGATTACAGGTTTGGTCAAATTCAGACTGCAGAAGTTGGTAAAAATCTTCAATTTGTTCATCTTTGGCTTTAGTGGTTGGTGTGTAAATTTGAATAATAGGAGTATTAACTGATCTTCCTTGTAGGCATATGGATATTATCCCATAACTGACAGCATTGCACTTCAGGATAGATCTTAAAATGTTCTTGAAATTTTATTAGATAATGCAAAATTGTCTTCCAAAAAGTTTGTATCCATGTACTCTTGCACCAGCAGTATGTACAAATCCCAGTTGTTCCATATCTTTTAATCATTTGATATTGTGTGAATTTTCATTTTGCCAATTTAGTAGGTGGGTAGGAGCTCTAGTGGCATAGGTTAGTGGCTGCTTCAAACCCACCAGCTACTCCTCGGAAGGAAGGTTGGGCAATCCTACTTCTGTAGTGATACTGCCTCGGAAACCCAAGGAGGGGTCGCTATGAGTCGGGGCCAACTTGATGGCACATAACAACAACAACAACAACAACCAAAAGGTTGTCAGTTTGAACCCACCAGCTTCTCCACAGGAGAAAGATGTGACAGTCTGCTTCTGTAAAGATTTACAGCTTTGGAAACGCTATGGGGCTGTCTATTCTGTCCTATATGGCCACTATAAGTTGGGATTGACTCAATGACAGTAGGTTGGTTGGTAGGTAACAATATATATTTTTGTATTTTATTTTGCATTTTGATGATTACTAATGAAATTGAGCCTCTTTTCTTGTATTTAAGGAGCTCTGGTGGTGTAGTGGTTAAGGCATTTGGCTGCTCAGCAAAAGGTTGGTGGTTCAAACACATTAGCTGCTCCACAGGAGGAAGATGAGACAATCTACTTCTGAAAAGATTTACAGCTTTGGGATCCCACTGGGGGTGGCTGAGTCAGAATGGACTCAGTGGCAGTAGGTTTTGGTTTCTTGTATGTATTGGCCATTTGTGTTTCTTCTTTCAAATGTCCCATACAGCTTTTTTGCTTATATATTTTTCTCTTGTTCTTCTTTATTATTGATGTAGAATAGTTTACATAATCTGCCTATTACTCCTTTTATCAATCATATTTCTAGCAAATACCTTCTCCTAGGTGTTCGTTTATCTTTTTACTCTCTTCATGGTAGATAAATTTATAGTATACACTTTTTATTTTGTTACAGAAATAATTTCCTACTCTGAAATCATAAAGATACAGTTATTGTCTTGTAAAAGTTTTGTAATTTTTGCTTTTCATCAGTTCTGCAAAATTCTCCCAGCCATTTGTTTTTATATCTACCATATTCTTTCTCTTCTTCTGAAACTCTAATTAGATGTATGTTGGACCTTCTCATTGTGTCCTCCATATCTCTAATCTCTGAATATATTGCCTATCTCTTTGTCTCTGTGCTGTTTACTGGACAATTCCTTCAAACTAGTCTTTTCCAGTTCCTAGAGTCTCTTGTTGGCTATTGGATTATGTTGTTAAAGCAGTTCATTGAATTTTATTTTTGAATGTTCCAATTTGTTTATTTTAAAATCTATTTAATGATTTGTGTAGTATCTTACATTTTACTCATGTTTTTAGTCTCTTTTATGTCTTTAAGCATATTAGGAATATTTATTTTGTACTTTGTACCTGATCATATTTCTGATATGTAGAATATTTTTGCATCTGATTCTGATGTCTATACTTTCTGCTAGTTCTCATTCATAGTATCTTCTTTCCTCGTGTATTTTGTAATTATTTTATTGGTTTACTGTGATGTTACTAAGCTTGTTTTTCAGAAGAGTAAACAGCCTGAGAAAGGGCAAATAACTTGCCAAGGTCACAAGTAGCAAGTGGCAGAGCAGGAATTCCAACCAAAATCTGTCTGACTACAAAGTCCATGTACTTTTCTTTATTCTGTGATGCTTAAAGACCTTTAAGGGATGAATTCTTTCATAAATCATTCCATAAGTGATAATGAAAAACCAACTTTGGGTCAAGAATTGTCTTTGGTGCTGGGGATACAATAATAAATAATATATATCTCCTTTTTGTAAAGAATAAGGAGGTCTGGTGGCATAGTGCCTAAGGTATTTAACTGCTAACCAGAACATTGGCCATTCAAACCTACCAGCCACTCTGCAGAAGAAAGACTGAGAGCAATCTACTTCTGTAGAGATTTACGGCCTCAGAAACCCATTGGGGGTCACTATGAGTTGGAATTGACTGGATGGCAGTGTGTTTGGTTTTCTTTCTTTTTCTTTTTCTTTTTTTTTAAGAATATGTAGTCTCATTGGGACAATTAAATAAACATGCAATTTAAAAAGTGACAATAAGGCATGGTAAATGCATTCACTGAGGTAGATACAAAGTTATTTGGGAGCCTAGAGAAAATCTTTTGCCATTTACTAACGCCCAGGTGGGTACTTTATGTTTCACTTAAGTACCACTCAACTATAATACCACTGCATGGCATAGCTACATTCTCTTCTAAGTGAATGATGCATTCTGAAGTTGTACAAGGAGACTTACTGGTGCACTGGAAGGAGGGCATTCAAGGCAAAAGGAATAACATATGCAAAGGCATTAGACTACAACTTAGAAGAGCAACTAGACTAGTGTTTACTGTTTGGCCACACCACTGGGAACCATAGCCTAGCTACAATGACACATAAAATTAACCATCATAGTATGGACTCAATGAGAGTAGAGATTTATAAGTAGTCTACTAACCAGAAGGCTGGCGGTTCAAACCCACCCGCCACTTCTCGGAAAGAAGATAGGGCAATCTACTTCCATAGTGATGCTGCCTCGGAAACCCAAGGAGAGGTCACTATGAGTTGGGTCCGACTTGAGGGCACGTAACAACAACAATAACAACATGATTCATAAATTCACTTTTTATTATAGGGAATTTAGTGTCTAATTTATAGAATAAATACCATATTTCTGTATATTGTCAGTAGTATCCAGGCACCATCAGAATAAAAACATGGTCCCTTTTGGAGAAGTGCTTCATATTCTCTTCCCATTTAGTTTCATGGCAGAGCACAGAGGTCAGAGATCATGAGATGGCAGCATGATTTAGTAAAAAGATTTATAAAAAGGCCCTTAGCTACTGTTAGATGTATTATCTTGGAGAGTCATTTGGGCAACATTATTAGCCTCCCTTTCTCCATCTGTAAAAGGAGGTGTCATACTAAAGATTCCCTAAGGTTGCTTATTGCATCATGATTTTCCAAGATCTATTTGATAGAAGTGCAGAAGAAAAGTCTCTCTGCCAAGGTCATGTACTACGTGCATTAGAAAATGGCTCAAAGTGTCTGAGCTTGCCTTTCCCTCAGGCCATAAGAATGACACCTCTCTGAGGGGCAGAGCCTGGTGTCCAGGACCTGAGGGAGGATACTGCATCCTGGTCCTCCCAAGTGGCTGGGCAACTTTCACTCTGCTAATGGGTCTCCAGAGCCCAGTCTTGGCTGTGGGTGTGCAATCAGGAGGTGGTTCCTCCCTATCCAGGAAGCTTGGGCTTCCTCATGCACAGGAGAGCGGCTTTGTGTGCAGAGTCTACTAGAAGTAGCAGTGGAGAGATGCTGTGGTTTGGCTAAGGTCTTTGGCAGCGATAGTAGTAGCTTAATCCCTTAATTGGGGATGTGAGGAGCCCAGGAGCCTTACTCTATCTCCCTGCTCTCTGAAGCTCTCTGCTGGGCCTAATTGTCTAACTTCATGCATTGTGTAGAGTCTCCCCAAAGATTTCTCCTCCCTCTCCTTACCACATACCCTCGCTGCACTGATGTATTTGTTTTGAACTCTTGGTCTCTCTAATCTCTGGGAAGGAATTATGAGCCTCCAGGAAGGAAGCTGTGATTTGATATCACAGATCTTGAGCTTCAGCTGCCCATCCAACCTCAATCAAGCACTCAGGGATATATTTTTTTTTAAATTGGGAGGAGGAAGAAACAAGGAGGAGCCAGCTGACAAAATAGAAAGGTAGCCTTTGAGGTATGACTAAGGCGGGGCCATTTGGTGTAGGTGTGCCTTTCTGAAGGGGCTGGGTGGCTGGAAGGGGACCAGGGTAGCCCTGATGCCTGCTGGGAGCCCGGTTGCTTTTTCCTCAGCACTTTACAAATGAGAAGGACATCGAGGGCTCTGTCTAAGGTAATAAGATGAGGTAGTGCCCCTCAGGGTACTGTTGTAACTATTATCCTTTAGCTCTCAGAGTGAGGGGACAGGAAATAGACTCCCCTGTGACCTATAGGCAAAAGTACTGAGTTTTTTACCCAAGGTGAAGGGGGAGCAGGTGCCTGCTGGGGGTGGGGGCCTGGCATGATGAGAAGACATGAGAGGAGTACCCCAGAAGGGAGGGACACTGATCTAGGACACAGGATTGAAGATTTCACCCTTTTATATACCTTGTTTCTTTACTCTGACACAGAGGTGACATGGTCGTGTTGACATGATTCATAATTGAATGGGCTTCTACTTGATTGAACTTGAAGATCTTCTTTTTCTGTCTTATTTCCCAGCACTTCAAAGTCTTCTATGATTAGAGATTTATTTATTTGGGAAAAATTGTTTCCTATTCCAGGCATTCTGTTTGAAAATGCTATTACCTTTGAGAGGGAGGTGTGGGCAGGAGGGCTTCTCTTGTGGGAATTAACTTTAGGAGGCTTTCCTTCCAAAAGGAAGTTCTCAGGAGCAGAAAAGCACTGGTTGCTGGTGGGAGTAGAAGCCACTAGGAGTGGGAATGATGCTATACTGGGGAAAGGGTGGACTAGCAACTGGAGGGGAATGCTGAGGTCAAAGCTCAACTGTCAACGCTCTCTCACACTTTGAGAATAAGCATTATGGCTTCCTGTGCCCTCTCTCTTCCCCTCCTTCACATCTTTATTCTTTCTTCCCTTCCCTTAACAATCATTACTTAAGTGACTGCAATATGTGAGATACTGTTTAGTCTTTGAGCTTCTAAGATAAGACCCAGGTCTTTTATTAAAGAGTCTTACTGTCCAGCAGCAGAAGACAGATGTAAAGCAACTTTGTGCCAACAAACATTTTCAAGTGCTATGATAGGAGCTGGTACAAAGTATGGGGTAGTGGGAGGGTTACAAATACGAGAGGGAATGGTCACAAAGGCTAATGGAGAAAGTGGTACCTTGTCCACGATGGGAATATGGATTCATCCACCATGCAAATAGTAGGGATTTGAAGTGGAGAAAATAGTGGTAGGGTGGATGATAGACCATTTCAAGAAATAAAGCAGGAACAAAAGTGCTGAGCTGTGAAACAGCCTGCTATTTGAAAACTGCAAGGCACCTACAATCTCTAGGGCAGAACTATGAAAAGGGATGAGGCTGGGGAAGGTGATATTAGTATGCCAGGACTTCTACAACCTTGTAGAAGACACTGAGAAGTTTTAAATAACGTAATAACATGATCAGATTTAAGTTAACATTTAAGTTGTAAGGCCACGTAAGGCAACAGAATAGAAGATGTATTGCAGGAGGTGACTGCTTAGAAGACCATTGCAATAGATGTTTGAACTAGGGATACCAGAGACAAGGAGTTCTGAAACGACACCTGCATTTTCACAAAATGTTGTTATTCATGGTGAGAAATCATAAGTGACAATTTGCAAGTTTGGAAAAACATTCTCGCTTTCACTACTAAAAGTGAGAGAGGTGTGCTTAGCACAATCAGTGTGCTTCTGGATTTGCAACTGAGGCACAGCCCTAGGTTAGCTCCCACAAAAGGGAAAAGGGCACTTAATGAAGAACTCACACCCATCTCCAGACATTGCAAATCTAAAGTTGGCTCTAGAGGTGGACCTAGCCCAGTCCACGTCTTGTGGTGGCCCTGTGGGGATCCCTAGAGGAGCCAGTGAAAGAACGTTCTCTCAAGGTCCCAGAGTTAGCACATCATGGACACCCGATGTTTGTTTCCATAGAATCTCATGGGGGCAGAAAAAAGAAATTTGTAAATAATTAGAACAAATCCATAAACATCAATGGCATAAAGGAAAATAAAATTTCAGAGGTGACTGAGAGTCATTCTAAAGGAGGAGGGTGTGTTAGATTGTGCCTCCTACATCTAGTTACATAGAAATCACTTGGAGCTTTCAAAAAATATAGATTTCTGAACTCCACCACCAGGAAGTCTGATGATGAGTCTGAGATTTTATATTTTCAAAGCTCTTCAGACAAATTTAGGAGTTCTCATGGTGCACTGGTTAAAGCATTCCACTGCTAAACAAGAGGTTGGGGGTCAAACCCACCAGCTGCTCTGTTGAAGAAAGACAAGGCAGTCTACTTCCATAAAGATTACAGCCTTGTAAACTCTGTGGGCAGTTCTACTCTGTCCTACATAGGGTCATGATGAGTCAGAATTGACTTGATGGCAGTGGGTTGGGTTTGGTTTTTGGTCAGGTAAATTTGGAAACTACTGGACATATGCCCTTCTGTGTCTAACTCATTGTGTAGCACATAGATATACTTAGTAAATATGAGTGGCTCTCCAAGGCCCATCATCTCTGTGATTACATGTGTCCTCCTGGCTTCAGAAGGCTAGAGAGAGGTGTTGCTGGGAGAACCCTGTTGTTGTTGTTGTT
>NW_006921627.1:8838321-8844355 GCF_000298275.1 Orycteropus afer afer
TTAGGAGTTAAGCTAAACTATTGTTTGCTTTTAAGAAGACTTCAGGGGATATTTTCATTTTAAGGTTTAAAGATTATATCAGTGCAATATTTTCAGGGGTTCATCCAGCCCCCATGACTCCAGAAAGTCTGGCTTCCATGAGAATTTGAAATTCTGTTCTGCATATTTCCCATTTTGATCAGAATTCTTCAATAGACACTTTGATCAAAATGTTCAGTAATAGTAGCTAGGCACCGTCCCGTTGTAGTCATGGCAAAGGAAGGAGTTGTTCATGAAGGCAATTAACCACACATTCCATGTTTTTGTTGTTGTTATGTGCCATCGAGTTGGCCCCGACTCATAGTGAGCCCTCCTTGGGTTTCTGAGGCAGTATCACTACAGAAGTAGGATAGCCCAACCTTCCTTCCGAGGAGTGGCTGGTGGATTTGAACAGCCAGCCTTCTGGTTAGTAGTCAAGTGCCTTTGGCACTATGCTACACACACATACTCCATACCCTCCTCCTATTCCTGACTCTCATTCTTTCTCTGTTGTTCCAGGGGAATAGAGAGCAATTGTAATGATTTGCAAGATTGTTTGCAGGCTTTTAAGACTCCAGGAAGTATGCAACTAACTAGGCGGGTAGGACAGAAGCACTACACACACATATTATTAGGCCAATTCACTGGGATGTCCCATGAAATTATGACCCTAAACCTCCAAACCAAGCAACAAATCCCATGAGCTGTTTGGTTGCTCTTAAGCAGCCTCAGTAGCTACTTTGTTTGTTGTTATTGTAAATACATCTATAACACAACTTTTGCCAGTTCAACTTTTTAAAAAATGTACAACTTATTGACAACAATTAAAATGATTGATTCTGCGACCCTACCCTTACTCAATGAGGTTATTCCATCCCCTCTTTTCTACCTCTGGATTATTAGAACCACTAATAAACTTTGCTGTCCGTCTATACATTTATCTTTTCATATAAGTGAGGTCATGAAATATTTGTCCTTCTGTGACTGACTTATTTCACTCAGCATAATGCCTTCAAGCTCTACCTATATTCATTTCTTCTAGTGACTGAGTAGTATTCCATTGTATGTGTGCACCACATTTTGTTTATACATTCATCTGTTGATGAGTGTTTAGGTTGTCTCCACCTTTTGGCTGCAGAGAACACTGGTGTACAAGTATCTGTTTTCAAGATTTTGGAGTGTATACCTAGACGTGGAATTTCTGAATCATATGGTGGTTCTATTTTTAGTTTTTGGATGACCCACTACACTGTTTTCCATAATGCCTGTACCATATTGCATTTCCACTAGGAATGAGTGTCCACCCACTGCCATTGAGTGGTCCACTCATTGCCGTTGAGTTGATTCTGACTCACAATGACCCTACAGGACAGAGTAGAAATGCCTTACAGGACATTCAAGGCTGTAAATCTTCAGGAAGCAGACTGCCTCATCATTCTTGTGCAGAGCAGCTGGTGGGTTCATACTGCTGACCTTTTAGCTAATGGCTGAATGTCTTAACCACTGTGCCACCAGCGTTTCTTAGCAATGGATAAGGATCCCAATTTTGCCACATCCTTGCCAAAATTTGTTATTTTCTCTTTTTTGTTTTGTTTTTAATCTTCACCATCCTAGTGGGAATGAAATGGTATGTCATTGTGAGTTTAATTTGCATCTCTGATGGCTAATGACATTGAGCATCTTTTCATGTTTGGTGGCCATTTGAATGCTGCTTTGGTGAAATGTTCCTTCAGGTCCTTTGTCCATGTTATGACTGGGTATATTTGTCCTTTTGTTGTTAAGTTGTCAAAATTTTATATATGTTTTGGTTATTAGATTCTTATCAGATATATGGTTTCTGAAGTTATTTTCTCAGTCGGTAGCTTGTCTTTTCACTTATTTTGTAAAGTCTTTTGATGAACAAAAATTTTTAATTTTTATGAGATCCCATTTATTTATTTGTCTTTTGCTCTTTGTGCTTTTGTTATTATATTAGATAATCTATCATTAAAAGCTAGATCCAACAGCATTGCCCCTGCATTTCTTCTAAGAATGTTCTGGTTTTAGTTTTCACCTGTAGGTCCTTATTCCATTTTGAATTTGTTTCTGTGTGTGCTGTGAGACATGGATCTTGTTTTCTTTTTCTGCACGTGGAAATCTAATTTTACCAACACCATTTATTGAAGAGACTGTTCTTTCTCTAGAGGATGGACTTAGCACTCTTGTCAAAAATCAGTTGGCCATAGATGTGTGGGTTTATTTCTGGACTCTCAATTCAGTTCCATTGGTCTATGCTTCTACTATTATACCAGTACACGCCTGTTTTGATTATTGTAGGTGTATGATATGTTTTAAAATCAGATTTTTAATTTTTAAATAAAGGCATTGATATTTTCCAGACTATAAAAGCACTACATATTCACATAAAAAGGTCAGAAAATAAAGAAGCTTCCTAGTTGAGTAAGAGAAGCCTGATGTCGCAATGCTTCCGCATTCCATCAAGCCACTCCACAGGAGATCTGCTTCCATAAAGATTATAGCCAAGGGAACCCTTGGGGCAGTTCTATTCTGTCACAGGGGGTCTCAGTGAATCAGAGTTGACTTGACAACACCTAACAACAGCAACACAGTTGAGTACAGTCTGTTTAGAGGCTTCAGAAAGCTGTAGTTGAACACAAAAAGGAGTCCTAATTAGTGCTCGGAAGGAAGGTTGGGCAATCCTACTTCCGTAGTGATACTGCCTCGGAAGCCCAAGGAGGGGTCGCTATGAGTCGGGGCCGACTCGACGGCACATAACAACAACAACAATTAGTGCTCTGTTGGCTTCCTGTGAAGCTTTGCTTTCTTATTTCTGGTCCCTCCACAGAGCATTCTCCAGCCACTGTCCAGTGCCCAGTACAAAACTCACCAACCTGTGTATACCTGTGAATAAAATATTTTTTATGTAGATTATACATTTGAATGCAGTGCTCAAGACTACTAGAGATTCCTCTTTTATTTTTCTCAGAGGCCAGTGAGGGGACCTCAGAACAATGTCATGAAGCTCTCTGTCTTAAAGGAAAAAATTCAGTTTTGCCATTGTCAGGGTGGGAGGTCACACCCTCTTCTTCCTGCTGCTTGGGAATGCTGTGGTAGAATTAAGTGTTGTTATGGGGTGTGTTATGCGTCTCCTGAGGGAGCTGCTGGAGACTTTAAGCGTCAGCAAATCCATGAACTTGTGCAGCATACTGTTGTCTGAGCCTGGGAGATGTGCAGAGACAGAGAAGCCACCAGCCATTGGGCAAGCCTGGGGCAGCTGAAGCCTTGAGCTGCTAACATCTGGTGTGAGCTGTCTTCTCGCATTAGCACAGGTTGCTGTACTAATATTATAATTTTCTGTGTGTGCCATGATGTGACAAAGGTTAGGAGGGACTGTTTTAGAGCAAAGATTCTCAGTCTTGGTTTCCCAAGAGGATCAAGGTCATATTCAAGATGCACTTCTGGGGGCACATGAATGAATCTTATAGACAGGTGGGATTTCGAGGAGTCACATCTTGTCCAGCCCCCATTTCATGTACATTTCTCACAAATGCTTAATGGGCCTGCCTTGGCACTTCAGTGATGGGTGCTTATGACCCCACAAGGACCCTATTCCATTTTATGACTGTGATAAGATATGAAAATCCTCTCTCTTTTTGAACCAGAAGGTTTGGTCTGATTCTATCCTTAGAGCCATGTAGAATAAGTTTATACTATGTCATAATAGACAACCCTCTGACATTGTTCTCTCTCCCCAGGGGTTTTTGTTTAGTAATAGACTTTATTTTTTAAAAAAACTGCTTTAGATTTACAGAAAAATTGAACAGATAGCAGTTTCCATATATCCCTATGGAGGGCCAATGAAAAAGGGGAAAGCCCTCAACAAGATGAATTGACACAGTAGCTACAAGGATGGGCTTAGGTATAGCAAGGATCATGGAGCTGGCACAGGACTGGGCAGTGTTTCGTTCTGCTGTACATAGGGTCACTATGTTGTTGTTGTTATGTGCTGTCGAGTTGGACCCGACTCATAGCAACCCCTCCTTGGGTTTCTGAGGTGGTGTCACTATGGAAGTAGATTGCCCAACCTTCCTTCCGAGAATGGCTGGTGGATTCGAGCCACCAGCCTTCTGGTTAGCAGTCAAGTGCCTTAGGCACTATGCTACCAGAGCTCCTTATGAGTCAGAGCCAACTCAATGGCACCTAACAACAACAACAGCAACAACAATAACAACAAATATATCCTTATCCACACCCAGCACCCAGTTTTCTCCATTATTAATACAAAAGCCAGTTGCCATCACATCAACTCATGGTATCCTTGTATGTGTCAAAGTAGAACTATGTTCTCCCTAAGGTTTTCAGTGGCTGATTTTTCAGAATTAAGTCACTAGGCCTTTTTTGTGAGGCAGCTCTGGGTGGACTTGAACAACCACATTTTCTGTCAGCAGCCAAGTGCCTTACTGTGTGCACCACTCAGGGACCAGGTTAATGAATTAATGTTGATAGCCTATTATTAACTACCAGCCACTCCTCGGAAGGAAGGTTGGGCAATTCTACTTCCGTAGTGATACTGCCTCGGAAACCCAAGGAGGGATCGCTATGAGTCGGGGGCCGACTCAACGGCACATAACAACAACAACAACATTATTAACTAGCATCTGTACTTTATTCAGGAGCTCTGGTAGCATAATGCCTAAGGCACTTGACTGTTAACCAGAAGGCTGGCGGTTCAAACCCACCAGCCACTCCTCGGAAGGAAGATTGGGCAATCTACTTCTGTAGTGATACGCCTGGGCAATCCAAGGAGGGGTTGCTATGAGTCAAGGCCGACTCGACGGCACATAACAACAACAACATACTTTATTCAGACATCCTTAGTTTTCACCTAATATTCTTTTTATATTCCAAGATCTCATCCAGGGTACTACATTATGTTTAGTTTTCATGTCTCTGTAGGTTCCTCTTGGCTATGACAATTTCTCACACTTTCCTTGTTTTTGATGCCCTTGAGACATACTGGCCATGTGTTTTGCAGGATGCTCCTCTCTTGGAATTTATCTGATGTTTTTCTCATGATTTGCCTGTGGTTATGGGTGTTGGAAGGAAGACCACACAGATAAAATGCCATTTTCATCAGACCACATCAGGAGTACATACTATCAACAGGATTTGTGACTACTGATGTTGACCTTAATTGCCTGGAAGTAATTTGGGTACAGATTCTCTGTTGTAAAGTTACTCTTTTTTTCACCTTTGCCATACTGTACTTTTTGGAAAGAAATCACTATTCACAGCCCACAATTGAGGTGTGGGGGATTATGCTTCCCTTTGTTTAGTATGGAATTGTTTTTGTTGTGTGTTCACAAGTCAGTTTCAACTCATAGCGACCCTATAGGACAATGGAACTGCCCCATAGTGTTTTCTATGCTGTGATGCAGATTGCCATGTCTTTCCTCCCACAGAGCCACTGGTGGGTTTGAACACTGACATTTTGGTTAGCAGCCAAGTGCTTAACCATTGTGCCACCAGGACTCCTTTAGTTGTTTTTTGGTTATAGTTTGTTTTCTTTTTACAGATTTTTTTTTTTTTCTTTTTGTGCTTTGGGCACAAATTTACAGAGCAGTTTGTTTTGCTTTCAACAGTTTGTGTACTTTTGATTTCATGCCCCGATTACCATCCCCAACCCTAATCCACTCTCCTCCTCTCCTTTCCTTGTGACACCCCCACTTCCCTATGCCCTTCTTAACTATGCACTTCTGTCTGTCCAGCTTTCCACCATGTGAATGCTGCCCCTCTGGTGCCCCATGGCCAATTGCTCCAAGGGGTGTGCTTGAACAATTTCTCTTAGAAAGATCAGCACGAGGCTGGTCCCCATGAGGCGGAGGTCAAAGATGTCCCAAATGTCCAAACTACCATGCCACTCCATCATCTCAGACATTAACCCCTCCTCCTCCTCCCAGTAATTTCCCCAGTCTTAGGGTTCTGAATTTCGCTGTAACGCCTCACAGAACTCACA
>NW_006921627.1:8844745-8901890 GCF_000298275.1 Orycteropus afer afer
TTAACTACCACACCACCCCAAACAGGCATGGATAATGGGATTTACGAAACACCACAGAATGGAGGACAATGGCTAGAAGGGCCACATCAAGCAATTCACTGCAGGGTGTATCTCCATAGAGTAGGTGGGTGCATCCCCCTGGGTTGGGTGTTCTGCATGTAAGTCTTTCTGCTGCTGGGCTAAGAGCCAATCCTTGGGAGTGAGTCCTATCCCAGGCCTGAAGGGTGTTCTAGAGCCATAGTCTTGGGGGTCCCACCAGACTCCATCCAACCAGTAATTCTGGTCATTATTTTGTTTTTGAATTTTGTTCCACATTTTCCCTCCCACTCTATCCAGGATCTCCAGTTTTGATCCATTCCCGAGTGGTTGACATTGGTAGCCAGGGACCATTCTCAAGGTCCATCATATCCTTGGACTAATGGTTTCTAAATGCCTTTGATTTTCATCACTCTTCACTTCAGACAAGAGGAGGCCATTAGTTGCATCTTAGTTGGCCTCTCTAAAGCTTTTAAGACCCCAGCAGACTGTTTTAGGATGGAGTATCTACATACTTTATTTGAAATTCTTCTGCATGGGAGATTTGTCTTTTCTCCTTTATTTATTAATTTCTTCAGTCATTTATTTAGATCAACAGGTACTCAAGATTATTTATTTTATACTTTGGGTTATGATTCCATACTACTTTATTTCTTTTCTTGCTCAAATTATTCCAGCTTTGGCTTCTGGGGACCAATATATGCTATATTCAGTTTGTTCCTGCATAGGATGTGTCCCTTTGACATATCTCATCAATGTGGTTTTATTTTGTCTTAGTACTTTCTCACTTTCTGTTAGTACAAATGTTCTGGACACATCTTATATATTTCCTACTCTAGTCCTAGAATCTGCTGTTTCTCCTATAAGCCTTTGTGCCTTTTATTGGAGAATGGTTTTAGAAACCAAGATCTAGGTGTTCTTGTTGCTATTGGGGAATAGTTTCTTTTAGGCCCTCTCAGCTGAGAGTGTATACTAACCTGTGTATATACACACATATGTAAATATTTCTATCTGTAGCCATCTGTATCTATATTAAGCTAAACATGAATTCTTATTGATGTCTCCAACTCTACTCCATTACCACCTGGATCATTCTAGCTTTCTCCTCTGATCTATAAATTTTCACTCCAACAGTAAGAAACCTGGTTCCCATCATCTGTCACCCATTTATTTAATTGTTAAATTCCAGTGTCCATATATAACCATATCAGAATTGTCACCTTCCTAGAAATTTTCTTTTCTTTTTTTGTCAGATTAAACATCTTCAGCTCCTTTCACCATTTTAGGTACCAAACTATCACACTCATTCTCCATCACTTCTGAGTCCATAGTTTTCCTGTATCATTCACTCCATTTTACAAATGAAGAAAATGAACTTTGAAAGGTGAAGAAAATAATGACAGCAAACACATATCTTTAGCACATGCAAGCACTGCTTTAAGTCCCTTACATGTATTAACTCATTTAATATTTACAAAACCCTATGAGGTTTTTTTTTTTTTTTTTTTAATATTATCCCCATGTTACACATGCCATATCCACATAACAACAGCCCCAAATCAAACAACAAAATTGTGGAGCTGGGATTTAAAATCAAGGACTCTGGCCCCAGAGTCCATACCCATGAGCACTATTTTATGCCACACCGTTGCTAGAGGAATCTTTCTGAAACATTGCTTTGCATAAATGACTCCCTGCCTTACAAACTGTCAGTGGTTCACTATTGTCTGTAAGACTGTATTGCCCTTTGGACCAGTTAGCTTAGCATCAAGTACTTCCCAGATCCACAATCCATGCTCTGCTCCATCTAAACGAGCATGAGCAGCAAAGATCCCTGGAACATGCCTAGATACTCTTGCTTCACATAACCTTCCAGCTAAAGCACACACCAAATCCCACCTCTTCCAAGAAGCTCTGAAACTCCCTCTGGGCTGACAGCATTCACAGTGACTTACAATTCCTACTTGATAACACTTATTGTACTTGACTTTTGTTTGGCATTTATTCTGAATTGTGTTTTGTTAATGGACTTTACATGTTTCTGTCCAGTCTCCCCAGTTTATGCTCAATGCCAATTTGTTTCATCCTTGTGTACTGTTGAGTCAATTTTGACTCAGAGTGAGTCAGTCTTGACCTCTTGATAAGGATGTGGTCTTGGGGCAAGGGAAGTGCATAGAGTATGGGCCATGGCCTTGAACCAAATTAATTTGATTGGCTAAAATATGCTATATACAGGATTTGGCTGTCTACTGTATAAACAATGTCGATAATCTGAGCAAATCCTGCAATCTGAAATTTCATTGTGAATTTCAACTTCACATCAAGTTGCTTAGTAGGAATTAAAACCTATAGTCATCATCATCATGTCATGGTTTAATGATGATGATGATGATGATGATGATCTTAGCACATTGTAGCCAATCAAAGTAGTTTGGTTCAAGGCCATGGTCCATACTGTATGCAGTTTCCTTGCAGAAAGACCACTTCCCTGTTAGGAGGTCAAGATTGGCTAGTCTAAATATTCCCATCATTATAGCTCTGTGGAGTGTTTGGCTGATGCTGAGTGATATTAGGTTGAAGTGGTGTGCCTAGATCCTATCCCAATGTGGCCAGTTGCACTGAATTTTACAGAGGTGAGTCTGGGCCCATTTGGGTCTCAGCTTTGTATAAATGTCTTTAGTTCCCTAAAAGAGGGCTGGAAGGAGGACTCCTAATTTCTACTTCAAAGAGGACAACATAGATTCAAATCGTAGCCTGTTGTTCACCAAACTTTAGTCTTTTATTGCCACCTTTATTATTTTTGCCATATCCACATTGTACTCACACTCTATTTTTATTACTTAAATTTTAGTCTCATCCTACATAATAATAGCCACAAAATTGCAGGTTTGGTGCTGTAGTTACAGTTTTTCAAATGGATGCTAAAATAAATTCATAACTATTAAAACACTTTATATACTATACACAATTAACTCATCTACCTCCATGATGTATACACAACATTTCCAGAGACATCCTGCTCTAGTGTTTTGGTCTTCCCTTCCCCACTCTAGATCAGGTTACTGGTATCAGGCTGGGCTCCTATATTCTGATAGGTTCCACTAAGGCCCCTTTGGAGATATTCAAAGGGTGAAAAGAGTTCCTTCAGCATTATCTTACCTTCAGCAAGAGCAGCTCTGTTTTTATCTTTTGCCATGTCTGAGGATTTCATATAAGATTTTGTTTGAATCTTGTTTGAATCTCACATGGAGAAAGAGTGTAAAAGCCATAGGACAAGTCAATTAAGAATTAACCCTGCTGGGAAGTTCTTTCAGGAGTTCATTTATGCTTTCATTCATACTTCTTTGAGATTCTCTTAGCTATTCCTTGCTTTGGAGTCAGGGGAGCTGACCTCATGAGTATCTTTATTAAAATGGAACAAAATAAATATCCATATAACTTGAGGTAAAGCTATGCCAAGCATTATTTCAATTCTCTTGCACTTGATCCAGGTTGAGAGTAAACCTTTGGTTCAAGCCCAGAAGCCACCTTCTAAAGTCAAGAACCTCAGAATGACCCGATTCTTGCATAAGGTAGGAAGTGCTATTTAGTGCCTTTAGTCTAGGAGAGAATAAAGAGTGGGGGGCTGGTCAGGGCAGCTTTTTACAGGCCATTTAGGTCAACTCAACATAACATAATCCATCCACATCATCATGCCTCATCGCCACAGAATTTTAAATGTAGCTATTAATTGATAGTCACACTAACTCTCTTCCTCACCAAAGATAAATACATAAATTTTAAAAAATAATAAATCAATAAAAGCAAGGGTCAGGAACCCAAAAGAGTAATTCAAGTCAATAAAGTAGCATAGAAGAAATGAGAGTTTCTGTTGCAGCAAGGATGATTTACAGGAAGGACTTCCTCATGCTATGGTGGTAAGATATTGGAATGATGGTATAGTGGATAACATTTATGAAACACCCTATATAGATTGCCTCACAAAAGCTCTATGAGGTAGTCCCACTTTTGTATTCATGGTAGATCAGATAATTGAGGCTTAAAAAGAGAGGCTAAGTGACCTATCTAAAGTGCACAGTTAGTAAGTGGTAGAGCAGGGATTAAAATCTAGAGCCCATCTGCTTGACCACTCTGCTGCCCTGGAATCTTCATTTATCTCTAAGAACTTTTAGAATAGGTTCAGGTCCAGATTTGAGTCAGGTTTATCTTTGCTGTGAGGAGGGGGCTGGAAGAAATGACCCCCTGGAGATATCTTCTTGCCTGAGGTTCCTGTAAGTTACACCATTTCTCCTTCTATAGAACACAAACACCAGCATTACATCACTCCCTTTTGTGGACACCAAGGGGAAGAAGAACATGGTCAACTTCCCACACATCTGCAATAAAGTCTTGCTGAAGCCATCCCTGCTGTATCAGGTGAATATGGGGCTATGAAAAGCCTGCTTTAATCCCAGAACCAAATTTAGAAAGGCAATCCAGGATGATGGGGAAAGTACAGTATCAGCTGCAGAGTTGGATTCTAGTTTTGGTCTTACTCTTCACAATGAGTGCACACTTGAGTAAATAAGTCACTGGCCTTCTCTTAGACTTGATTTCTTTATCAGAAAAATGGGATCTTTATTGGGTTGTCTTGAGGACTCATTGAGAAAGGGAGAAATGAAATGTCTGAAATATAAATAGTGGGCATATACCAAATGTTTGTTCTCCCATATGTCTCCTACCTCTTGGTGTGAGGACCAAATGAGATAATATGTGGGGAAATTATCAAAACATGTATTATACACATGTAAGTTCAAGTTCATGTGCCTTTGGGGAAGTCACTTTTTCTATGTGGGAATTGGCCTTCTCAAGAGCAGAGATAAGAAACTATTCCCATCTCTTCCTACAGTGAGATATCACTGGGTTGCCAACTGAATACTGTAATTTACATGGCTCTTCCAGAGAATAGTGTGATCATCAATCTGATATTGCTTTTGGGAGAAAGATTAAGAAAATCCACTGTCTCAATCATACTTTTCTCCCTAGATAGGAAAAGGGAAAAGACCTGGCTGGATGTAGGTGTTTATGGTCAGAGAAATAGTTTATAACCCTGAGGAGAAGCCTAAATACCCCTTTATTACAAATCTCTTTCCCTGGACAGGAGAAACAAACTCACAGTCAGGTATCAGTTTCTGAGCTCAAGACTTCAGAGCTACCTTCCCATGCCAGTATTAAAACTCAAGATCACAAGCTAAAGGAGAAACCACTAACGAAGCACAAAGTGCCTCTAACAGCAGCAGGTATGGTTTTGGGGCAGTGACTGGGTATAACAGGAATGGGTATGAATAGTTGGAGTTCACAGACTCATAGCCTATTACATTTAAAAAGAAGAGTACCTATCGTGTGCCAACATTATCCCGTGCTCAGAGCATTCTGCCAGTTTTGCCTTTGGTTCTCTCTCCCCTTGTTAAACAACCTCAGTAACTACCCATGAGGAGTTAATTTCAGTTCTGAGCAAGTTCTGCTTTGTACAGAGCACTTTTCTGCCCCCCTACTATCTTGAGATGGAGCCCTGGTAACACAATGGTTAAACACTCAGCTGCTAACTGAAAGACTGATTGGCAGTTCTAACTCACCCAGTGATTCTGAAGGAGAAAGACTTGGTGATCTGCTCCCATAAAGATTACAGCCTTATAGGGCAATTGTACTCTGCTACATGGAGTCACTAAGAGTTGGAACTAGTTCTGTCACTTGGTAACAACAACACTAATCTTTAGGCCCTGGGTCTGTCCTCTGGGCAAAGATCATGTCTTATCCAGCTTACACATGCCTGCCCTTCATATATATGAAGACAGACGTCATGTCTTCCAGAGTCTTTTTTTTCTCCTGGTAGTTCCTTCTTCAATTCTTTAGCAGTTTGTCACATCAAGCAGTGAAGCCCTCCCTCAATCCTGGTTCCTCTCCTCTGAGCACTCTACACAGTGTTGTCTTAGTTACCTGGTGCTACAATGACAAAAGATACCACAAAGTAGGTGCCTTTAAAGAACAGAAATTTATTTTCTCACAGTGCTGGAAGCTAAAGTCCAAATCAGGGCCTCAGCCATGTCAACTCTTTCGTGGGTCTCTCTTCTACTTTCTGGTGATCATTGTCAATCCTTGGCATTTCTTTGCTGCTTATAGATGCACGGGTCTCCATCGTCACATGGTGCCTCCCCCTCTGTGTCTGTGACTATTCTCTTTTTATATGACATCACTCAGAAAGGATTAGGTTTAGTACTCACCTTATCAACAAAAGAAAACTCCCATTTCTTAACAGCATGACTGCAACAATCCATAACACTTGTATTATTTCTGTACTTCTCTGAAAGTGTGAATTTCATCCCCACAGCCCCCAGACCAAAGCGTCAGATCTCTGATGTGATTGGGCCAGTAAAGAATAGAGAAGTACTTCCACCCAAATCTCAATAATAATTATAATTATAATTATAAAAGAATAGAAAAGTACTAACATACATTCCTTATAGTCTGAGATACTCACTGGCTCACCTGCAGACCTGAATGGCAGTGTCTCCCAGGCCTTGAAAGTCACATTGATTTTACCTACCAGCTCCCTGAAAACATTAAAGTTTGCAAACCCTCTCAGGATAGCGTGTCTGTTTGTGTAGCCTCCTACTACATTAACTTTAGTAAACCCCACCTTGTAAACCCCATACTATTGTTGACACTAAATTGACTCTTGAATTTTTTTGCCCATGCTGCTATAAACCATAACTCTGAATTTTGCCTTTCTTTTTGTGCTTTCTTCTTACTTTGTTGAAATAAAATATAAGACTTTAACATTTATCCTTGTTAAATTTTCTTCCTGTGAAATTCAATATGCCTGGTCCTTAGTGAGGAATCCTAGTGGTGCAGTGACTAAGGCATTCAGCTGCTAACAAAAAGGTCAGCAGTTCAAACCCACCAGCTGCTCCATCAAAGAAAGATGAGGCAGTCTGCTTTTGTAAAGATATACAACCTTGGAAACCCAATGGAGGTTGCTATGGGTAGGAATTGACTCGTTGACTCGATGGCAGTGAGTTAGGTTTTTTGGTTGGTTTTTAGTGAACCACATGGTTGCAGAAGGAAAAGACTGGTTCAGGAACCAGAAAGGATGCCATCATCTGCACCCTGGGAAAATCCCCATATCACCTCACTTAACTGACAGCTGCAATGCTTTTGCATTGCAGAGGCCCTAAAGTTTTTTAAGAAACAGCTCTCTTCCTATGAGCAAAGTGAAATCCTGGGCTACACAGAGCTATGGTTCCTGGGACTTGAAGCTGAGAAACTCCACGTGGCTCCAGAGAAATTCAGCAAGACAAGTTTTGATGATGAACATGGCTCCTACATGAAGGTGATGGGGGAGTGGCTTATGGTAACCACAGGGGTCTTGGGGCTTTGGTATAAAAGACAGTCTAGAAAGGAAAAACTTGAGGGGTATTTTATAGAATTTGGTATAAAATGCTGATATAGCTGGAACTAGGAGTCCTGAAGGATTTTAGTAGGTGCTAAACTAAAGGAATATCATGTTTATAAATAGGATAATAGTCACAGATAAAATAAGTTGTTTCATTCTAGTCCCTTCAGAAGGAAGGTTGGGCAATATACTTACATAGTGATACCGCCTCGGAAACCCAAGGAGGGGTCGCTATGAGTCAGGTTTGACTCAACAGCACATAACAACAACAACAACAACAGTCCCTTGACTACTTTCAGTTTTCCAAAGATTGACCCCAACAACTCCTTCTCTTCCTCTTCTGACTGCACCTCAGGGCCTCCCCAGAATTGTGCCACTTCCTAGCCTGAAGGATAAATCTGGGCAGTGATAGGTGTCCTTTTTGCTTGAGGACCACTTTTGAGGACCTCCAGATTATATAATGCTTAGTCCATGGGGCTTGTGGGCTGTCAGGAGTTTCTGCCTCTGGACATTTCCTTGCAACTTCATTAGTTCCTTAGGAGATAGGATAGATCTTTAATGGCTTCATGGAAGAGGAAGATTTTCTCAACACATAGGGCTGTATTTCTCAAGCTTTGCTGTGCACAAGACTCTCCTGGGGATCTTGATAACATATAGATTCTTACCTAGCGGGTCTGGGGTGGGGCCTGACATTCTGCATTTCTAATAAGTTCTTAGGTGATGCCAATGCTGCTGGTCCATGGACCACACTTTGAGAAGCAAGCATTTAGAGTTTTTGCACATAGTTGCTATTGAGAGCCCTGGTTCTCAACCATTTTAAGGTCAAAGATCCATTTGGGAGTCTGGTAAAGCTATAGGTCCTTGCTCCAGACAAGGTACCCTGAACAGACACACAATTTCAGTGGGCAAATAGGTCCTTGGTTATGAATCCTCAGCATAAAATTTTACCTCCAATTCAGATAGACATCCTTAATCTCCTGCCCCCATTTCACCTGGGCCTAGACTCTCTGGGAAATTCCCTAGGGGTGTCAGCACTACCTTTAAGCTAATTCACTGGGACTCAATCCCCAGTCTCAAAAATCTTTGAGAGCTGTGTTTTGGGGGATCATATGTGCTCTCTGCAGGCTGAGGTCTCCATTCTTATTACATTCCAATGCACATACATAAATAAATACATACATAAATACTCAATGCACATAGCCAAAAACCCAAACAAGCAACACAGCTACATTTTCACATTTATTCTGCCATTTATTCAGTACCTCTATATATAGGAGCTCTGGTGGCATAGTGCCTAAGGCACTTGACTGCTAACCAGAAGGCTGGCACTTCAAACCCACCGGCCCCCTCGGAAGGAAGGTTGGACAATCTACTTCTGTAGTGATACCACCTCAGAAACCCAAGGAGGGGTTGCTATGAGTCAGGTCTGACTCGATGGCAAATAACAACAACAAGAATACATTGAAAAATTATCATGAGAGCTCTGGTAGCATAGTGCCTAAGGCACTTGACTGCTAACCAGAAGGCTGGAGGTTCAAACCCACCAGCCATTCCTCAGAAGGAAGGTTGGGCAATCTACTTCTGTAGTGATACCACCTCAAAAACCGAAGGAGGGGGTCGCTATGAGTCGGGTCCGACTCAACGGCACATAACAAGAAGAACAACGATATCATATGCTTGGGCATCTCTGGAAATATAAAAGGAACTATCAAAAATGAGTGAGACAAGGCCCTTGTCCTCAGGTTATCACAACCAGTCCCAAAGATGACATGTGAACAAATAATTATGATACAACCAAACTGGTGCTATGTAGAAGGTATGTAAAAATGCTAGGGAAACACACAAGTACCTTTACCAATAGGTGTGTCATAACCTGTTCCTCATCCTTTCTCCATGCAATCTCCTGGCAGATTTTTACCAGTAGATGAACCCTCTCTTCCATATTCAGTAAAGTTGTATGTGTACATAATCATGGGCATGATTCCTCCTGTGCTCACAGGCCCCCACCAAACAATCACAAACATATCCTGAGGACTTGTACACAAACACTTATCCTTCACCTCTCCCAAATTCATGGATGTAACACTAGGAGTTAGAGATTTATAGAATTGGAAGGCCTTAGGGATCATCTCATCCAGATCCCCAGCTCAGAATGGGCAAGTGGCTTCACAGAGACCACTTAGATAAAGTCTTTTTAATGTACAACTTCTTGTGGCTTAGCATAAATGTCTGCTCCCTGGTTTCCAGCACAAGGAGGGATGTGGGTGTTTCTGGTTCTTGGAAAATATTTCTTATCTTAGGTGAGGAGAGTCTAAATCTGTACTGTTAATACCAGGGTAGGATTAAGTCTGAATAAGACAAAAGGAGAAGCATATCTGGCCAGAAAAGGGAGTTCCTTTCTATGACTGATGGGAACACATCTAGAGTCAGAAATGCAGTTTTCCCAAAACTAGAGTTGTTAACGAATTACGTTCACGAATCATGGAAGATTTTCACCTTATCCAACGCTTTTACTTTACAGGTTCCAATATATGCAGAAAATTAGTGCTGGGGGCTAGAATCTGACTTTCCCAAAGACCATCTAATGTTCTTTGCACTACTTGACATGGGGCAGAGTTTGTGGGACTTTTCCTGGCATGACATGCAATATCTGGGTTATCTGGCATCTGGGCTCCAGCATAATCATAGTGGTAATGTTGAGATGTGGTTGGGAGTTGACCAGTGCCCAGTGCAGTTCAGACAATTTATCCCCAGGAATCAGCCATGAGTTGAAGATGGAATCCAGGGGTCCCATGTCTGGGCCGCACTAGGCCCACAGCTCTGCTCCTCATCCTTGGCCTGACTTCTGCAGGTCCTGCATGACCACATTGCCTATCGCTACGAGGTTCTGGAGATGATTGGGAAAGGGTCCTTTGGACAGGTGGCCAAGTGCTTGGATCACAAAAACAACGAGTTGGTGGCTCTGAAAATCATCAGGAACAAGAAGAGGTGTGGTTTGGTGGATGGCATAGGCAATAGAGGAATGACTGCATGACTTTTGCCCCTTCATAATGCCATCTCCTCCTGACTCTGACTCTTTCTTTGACTTTCCTCTTCCTTTTCCTTTATTTCTCTGACAAAAGAGTCCAAGATGGGGCAAAAAGGAGGCAAGGGCATAGAGTTTCTAGTACTTTCTGCCACCCCCCAGGTAGTCTTGTTGGGATCATGGGGAGGGGCAGAGGAAATGGGCTAACTGCTGCAGTATGACATGACATCTGTGTTTTCTGTCCCTGTTCCTTACCCTCCCTGCCCCTGTCCAATCTCCTCAGATTTCACCACCAGGCCCTGGTGGAGCTGAAGATTTTGGAAGCTCTCAGAAGGAAGGACAAAGACAATACCTGCAATGTGGTGCACATGAAGGACTTTTTCTACTTTCGCAATCACCTCTGTATCACCTTTGAACTCCTGGGGTCAGCTGCTTTCTGTTTTTAATTCATTTTCTTTTGAAAAGGTGCTTAAGTGACAGAATTGAAACTTTGAAGTCAGAACACTAGATTTATTCTGGATGTGAGGATTTAATGACTAGAATGGGCTCAATAGCCACTTAGTTATGTAGAAGACCCAGAAGCAAGAAGGCTGGAACCAAAAGCTGCCCATTTCTTCCCATCTCTCCTCATCCTCAGTCATGCCTGTCACTTGTCAGTATACCCATGCTGTACTGCACAGGTGCTGGGCACTGAACTGGGTGACATAACCAAAACAAGGCCACTGCTCTCAAGAGCTTAACTGAAATATGTTGAAAAAGACTTTGATTTGCTACCATGTCCCCCACTCACTGGCTTCTCAATCCCATGGTGCAGAGTTGACACTCAAAGGAGTAGGCAGCTAGCTGCTCAAAATGGGAAAGACTTTGATTTTGAGAAAACAAGGACCAGAGCAGATATTTTGGTGAGAGATCAGAATATGACTTAAATAGATTAGCATCGCCCAGCAGAATATTAGAACTGAAGGGATGTGCTAATTGGAAGGGTATGCTAATTCAATTGTTTTCCTCTGAAAAGACAGTCAGATACAATTTAAATAAAGCCAAAAACCTAGAATGCATTTAGCAACACAGAATGATCAAGGGTGAGCTCTCAGAAGCCCAATGTGAGCCCTCATTCCTTCAAGGTAACAGCTGGGACCAAGCGACCTGGCTCATGTTACATGGGGCAGGGAGTTATCTACTGTGCCTCAGCCCCCGTCTGCTCACTCTCCTATTCCCTCACCTGTCAGCAACCTGAACTCTTTAAAATAGTCCTTAATGTTTGGCAAGTAGAGGGTTAGTAAGGGCAAGGAAGACCCTCAGTGAGATAGAGTAGCACAATAACTACAGCTGTAGACTCAAACATGCTGACAATTGTCAGGATGATGCAACTCTGCTGCCATGAGTTGGAATTGACTCAGTGGCATTTATCTATCTATCTACCTGCCAGCCGGCCAGCCAGCCAGCCGGCCTGCCTGCCTACCTGCCTACCTACCTAAACGCTAAAAAACCAAACTCACTGCCATCAAGTCGATTCCGACTCATAGTGACTCCCTTTGGGTTTACGAGGTGGTAAATCTTTACGGAAGTGGATTGCCCAGTCTTCCTTCTGCAGAGTGGCTGGTGGGTTTGAACCGCCAACCTTCTGGTTAGCAGTCAAATGCCTTAGGCACTATGCCACTAGAGCTCCTTACCTACCTACCTATCATCTATCTGTCTCTCTGTCTGTCTGTCTATCATGTCTAGGCAGGAGGAGCTACTTAGTTGAGTAACTGATGGGCTTCTAGGGTATTCCAAAGTCTGAATACAATATTTCAGAACTTTGGTCCAACTTCTTAGCATCCATATGCCTGAGAAAATAGTTAAGTGGTCTTTCTACGTAAGAAATGAGGCAATTATTTGAGAGGCCAGCACAGCTGAACTTCACCTTGGGTCTATCATGAATCGCAGGGAAATGTTGAGTTTATTGGACACTACAGCCCTGCCTCTTGGCCTCAGACATGCCTGCCACCACAGGGAACCAGATGGCATGGGATTATTTACAGGTTCAAATTCAGCATTATACTTTTTACACTGATGCACACCATTTTCTCTATCTTTCCCAGAATCAACTTGTATGAGTTGATGAAGAATAACAGCTTTCAAGGCTTCAGTCTGTCAATAGTACGGCGCTTCACCTTTGCTGTTTTGAAATGCTTACAAATGCTTTATGTAGAGAAAATCATTCACTGTGATCTCAAGCCAGTGAGTATAATCTTGGTCTTGCCATGAAGGCTGGTCCCCACCCTCATTGTTGTTGTTATGTGCCATCGAGTCAGAACCGACTCATAGCGACCCCTCCTTGGGTTTCCAAGGAAGTATCGCTACAGAAGTAGATTGCCCAGCCTTCCTTCCAAGGAGTGGCTGGTGGGTTTGAACCGCCAACCTTCTGGATAGCAGTCAAGTCCCTTAGGCACTATGCCACCAGAGCTCCTACTGCTTATCCTATTCCATTCTCCAGGGCTAACTGGGCAGCCGCCATGGCCAGGATTTTCAAGGTAAAAGCCAAATCAGACATCCTTATATGCTTTGTAAGCCAAGTAAGGTGCTGTGAAGACTAAGGTACAAATACTGGGAAAGGGAAGAGAGAGACACTTGGTATAATTGAACAAGAACATTTGAGGGCTTCCTTGTAGAAGACCTGGGGATGTGTTGATGGCAGTGGGGGTGAAGGAGTATCTTGAGCATTGAGATGTGTAGTAAGAAGTCCTAGCAGTCTGGATTTACCCTTTCATAGTGAGAAAATCCTTTAGCATTTCTATCTGGGGACCTCAAGACCTGGTCTACTCTGCAGAGATGTGTGCCATGCAGGCAGGTGAATCACTCTACTCTTCTAAACCCATACTATATCCACTCTACTCTGATTGGTTCCAGGGTACAACAAATCTCTGACCAGTTTATCCTAAATGGATATGCCTTTCCTATGTATCTTGCTAGTATTCTAGTTGCCGTTTGTTCAAGTCAAACTCATGGCCATCCCATGTGTGCAGAATAGAACTGCTCCATAGAGTTTCTAAGGTTATGACATTCTGGAAGTAGATCACCAGGCCTGTCTTTCAAGGCACCCGGGTTGAACTGCCAATCTTTTGGCAAGTATTCAAGCACTTAACTATTTGTACCTCCAGGGACTCCTAATATTTTATACTTAACCCCTATTATTGTACTGATTGCTTTGTGTATTTATCTGTATCTAGTGGCTAAGACACTTGCCTGCTAACCAGACGGCTGGCGGTTCAAACCCACCAGCCACTCCTCGGAAGGAAGGTTGGGCAATCCTACTTCCGTAGTGATACTGCCTCGGAAACCCAAGGAGGGGTCGCTATGAGTCGGGGCCGACTCGACGACACATAACAACAACAACAACAACAACTCTGGAATACCCATGCTGTCGAGTCAGATCCGACCCATAGTGACCCCACTTTGGGTTTCCAAGGCAGTATCACTACGGAAGTAGATTGCCCAACCTTCCTTCAAACTCTCCCAAGGTCAGGAATGATGTCTTCTCATCATTAGATTCTTAGGACCTGACGTGTTACCTGATCGTGTTTATGGCAGGCAATAAGTACATGCTTGTTAAATGAGTTAATGTTTGCAAATGAGAGGGAAATATTGATCCTCAGAGATATGTAAATAGCCCTTAATTTTATTCACTCCCTTCTACCCAACTCCCAAATTATTTAGGAAAAAAAAAGTTTTAGAAACTAACTCATTGAGTAAATTTGGGATATTTTTATAACCAAGATTGTCAAGATAGGGATCTTCTCATGGGGCTGTATGGTAAAGGCTCACAACAGTAGTGGTACCCTGATAGTCTCCACATTCAAGTTCCTAATCCTCAACTTTGCAGCTCAAAGGGTCCCAGCACCCATATTCTTTGTGCTAACATTAAGCAAGCAAATTCACAAGATACTTGGCAGTCAAAATACCAGGTAGGAGATTGCCTTGAGAAATATAATGATTAAGTAGACTAGAATATGTAGGTCCCTCTAGGGAAGTATATATGGAAAGTCATGCAACCAGAAGAGGGTTTGGTGTGGATTCAAGAGTCAGGCTATTATTCTCATGGATTTATTGGTTAGTATTGATGAGCTGTGACTGATTGAATGCACCCACCTCCTCTGAACAGCTATTTCTGCCAGGATGTTGGGAAGACCAGCACCATCCAGTTAAAGAATCTTTCCTGTGGGCAGAGCTAGAGCCAGAGATGTACTGGAAGTTTTTGTTCATTGAAAGCCCTCTTTAAGACTTTTACTGATCAACCTCTTTCAGTTAACACAATCATTCTTTGGAAAAAGTGTTATGGACTCAGTTTGCATTTTCTTAGTTTTTAGTGTCAGAGGCTTCAGACCAGGCTTGTTGTGCCATATCTAGAATGTTAAGGTACTCAGTAAGTGATCATGTAGATGATATATCTGATGTTGAGACCCTTGAAAACACAATTAAAACTTTATTCTTCTACCCTAGCCAACACACTCTCTGACTCTGAAGGGAGAGCCCATAGTTCTGCCTTTCTTATCTATGACACTACTGAAATACCTGGAAACTTAGATTCTACATTCTGAATGCTTTCACATTTTCCCCAATGTCAGCATAAAAGTCACAAACCCCAATGAAATTGCTTTTTTTTTTTAGCTCCCTATCATCATAGCAGTATGCCAGCAGGAGTACTTAATGGAATATCAAAAAATTTTATTCAATGACATTTCTAAGGCCTTATGCTAGCAAGACATAGAACATAGAACCAAGTGCCAGGAAGATAAAAGCAAGCCCGTGCCTAAGGCATTTGACTGATAACCAGAAGGCTGGCAGTTCAAACCCACCAGCCACTCCTCAGAAGAAAGATTGGCCAATCTACTTCCATAGTGATACCGCTTCAGAAACCCAAGGAGGGGTCTCTATGAGTCGGATCCGACTCCACGGCAGTGAGTTTGGGTTTTCAGTTTTTTATAATCTTCATAGGGAAAGAGAGAAAATACATGTAAGAGAAACACTGCAAAGCAATAAATACTGGGTCCAAACAAAAGGAACAGGCCACAAATGGAGTTACAAATGAAGTTAGGAAGACTGAATTTGGAGATGTGGAAAGAGGCTACCTGGAAGTTGGTGCAACATTATTAAAACGTGACATCTGTCTGTCTTCTTCTCTCTAGGAGAATATAGTGCTATACCAAAAGGGCCAAGTCTCAGTTAAAGTTATTGACTTTGGATCAAGTTGTTATGAACACCAGAAAGGTAGGTCCCAATCCAGTCCCTTTGTCTGAATTTTCCTATGCATTTCTCTCCCTTACTGAAACAAATACTTCACATATGGAGTTATCTGTGTTCTAGTCTGGACTCAGCCATAAAAATTTGCTTCTCTAAAACTGTCTACTTTGGAGCTCTTTATCAACAAAATGGGGATAATATCACCTCCATAATAATCAGGTTGCTGTAAGAAAGTGATGAGATTAAATGTATAATGTGACTCTTAACTATTGGTCGGTTGTACTTGTGTCTCTGTAGAGCCAGTGGGATGAGAAGGTGTTGGGGTGCCTCATTTATCATCCACCCTCATCTAAGAAGTTATTCTGAAGAAGAGTGCTCTGGGGGAGGGGGAGGTTTTCCCATGTGAGATTTCTCTCTTTCCCCACCCTGCAGTATACACCTACATTCAAAGCCGGTTCTACCGATCCCCAGAGGTGATTCTGGGTCACCCCTACAATATGGCCATTGATATGTGGAGCCTGGGCTGCATCATGGCAGAGTTGTACACAGGCTACCCTCTGTTTCCTGGGGAGAATGAAGTGGAGCAGTTGGCCTGCATCATGGAGGTAAGGGGAGTGCCTGACTGTAGGGGTCTGAGATGTGCAGGACAGCTGAGTCTCTCAAATGTTGTACTGCATCAGACTAGGCTAGGGCAGTGGCCTACAATCTTTATTTTTTTGCTTGGACGTTTCCTAAAAAGAAATGATTTTGAAATTATATACCACCTTTCACATGGTTGAGTTTAGAGCTTACATTTTTATCATCAATTTAAATAGCTTCAAAAGGAACCCTGGTGGCTCAATGGTTAACCGCTTAGCTGCTAACTAACAAAAGGTTGGCATTTCTAACTCACCCAGAGGCTCCACAAGAGACCTGGCCATCTGTTCCCATAAAGATTACAGCATAAAAAACCTTATGGGGCAGTTCTTCTCTGTCATATGGGGTTACTATGAGTCAGAATCCACTTGACTGCATGCAACAACAACAAAAATTGTTGCCAAGGATGTAATTTCCAGCATATTGTAAATAATGTCACTTTAAAATCAACCTGTTATACCCCTCTTTAAAATATATTCAAAGAATCTAAAAACCATAGTGACATCACACACACCAAAATCCTCTGAAAAATAAGTGAACAAGTTCTTCTTTAACAGTTTTGTGTTTATTTTATGTGGTCTTTTTTTTTTTCCTCCTTGAACTCATATTTTCATTCTACTTCCTCCACGGAATTTTTTCCTAATTTAATATGATCTGAGCTCTGGTAGCGTAGTTCCTAAGGCACTCGACTGCTAACCAGAAGGCTGGCGGTTCAAACCCACCAGCCACTCCTCGGAAGGAAGGTTGGGCAATCTACTTCCATAGTGATACTGCCTCGGAAACCCAAGGAGAGGTCGCTATGAGTCGGGTCCGACTCGACAGCACATAACAACAACAACATGTTTTGAAAGCTTTTGTCGGTCACTATATCTTTAATTTTCTTTACGGTTGCCATAAGCTCCATGTGTTCAAAAAAAGTTTGTGAGTTATCTTTAAAATGTCATTAGTGCATATAATTTGATAATTATTAAGCACAAAATGTTTGATTTTATTGGGCATAGAGCTCTTAGAGAAATAGTTGGAACTAGATTTTCTCTTTTTCCAATTAATTCCTGTACCTGTACCTGTACTTGTACCTGTACCTGAAAAGGCTCAGGATTGATTGCACACCAGTGTTTTGGGTGTACGGACGTGATCCCTGGAAGGAAGCCTGCTCTAGTCATGTTGCCTAATTCTTTGACTCTTTTCAACTTATGTTAAAACCAAATAGTGATCAGCCATCAGAAAATTTTTTAACAACCAGCTAGTCGATAAACTGATTTCAATTTGGTTGAAAACAAAGAATTAAAAATTACTTGACTTATAAAAATATATTTATTGTTCAGTCATTACTCATTCACTATCTTAACTCAGAGGATGATAGTCATGGCTGCTCAAAAAAACTTAACCAAGACTCATCATATGAGCTGTAATTAAATCTATTACTCTTTTACCTAGTATCATCTTGTTATGGAGCTACCTTAGACAAAATGGGGAAATAACCCTAAAATTTTAGAAATTTCAAATTTTAGGATTTTTCCCAATGAACAAAGATATTTTGACTGTGAACAAAGATCTGTCTTTCCATGCCAAATAGCTCTTTTGTAGTTTATCTCAAAATTACAGATAGTCAGAGAATTTGAGAATCATTAAATACACCCATGGCTCATTTATCGACATCTTGTTATCTGACATTTTGCATTTAAGAGAATAGTAAAAAATCCACTGTTTGACTATTTTGTGCATTAATGATACATGTCTACATCTGGCAGTATCAAACACCAAGGTGTAAGGTGAGATTAACATTGACTGTTATGGTTAAGGTTGTGTCAACTTGGCTGGGCCATGTTGCTCAGTGGTTTGTAGCTATGTAATGATATAATTAGGAGCTCTGCTAGCATAGTGCCTAAGGCATGTGACTGCTAACCAGAAGGGTGGTGGTTCAAACCCACCAGCCACTCCTTGGAAGGAAGGTTGGGCAATCTACTTCCGTAGTGATACTGCCTTGGAAACCCAAGGAGGGGTTGCTGTGAGTCAGATTTGACTCAATGGCAGTGAGAATGATATAATTTGGTAGTTATGCAATGATGTAGTCATCCTCCTTTCTGTGATCTGATGTGATCATCCTCCATTTTTGCATAATGCCAATTTTCGCATAATGACCTGTTCTTTGGAACATAACCATGTCAATAAGTGAGGAGTAGGTCTATAGGTAATTTCATTTCCTAGATAAAACTAATAATAAAATATTAACATGATTTTGGTAATATCTATAAATGGTATTTACTGTGGAATGAGTACTGGCCTGGGAATCACTATACCTGGGCACTAGCCCTGCCTCTACCTCTTTGGCAAGTGATTTCCTCTCTCTGGACCTCTGTAAAATGAGGGGATCAGAGATGGCTTCTAAGGTTGATACTGGATAATTTTATGGTATATCCCTGAACTATTCTCACTTCCAATACCAATGAGAATGGGGAGTATAGGATCTGGGTCTATATTCCTACTACCCCAGGACTGGCTCAGTTTCCTCTTGACCTTCAGTGTCAATGGGACTGAAGAGCAGTAGGGTCAGGTCATGCACAGATTATGGCTGGGATTCCAGCCACAAGGAGAGGTGATCCACAACTAAGGGTGACTCTGTAATTTATCTTTCTGCACCCCTATAGGTGGTGGTAAGGAGCTCTGGTGACGCAGTGCCTAAGGCATTTATTTGACTGCTAACCAGAAAGTTGGTGGTTCAAACCCACCAGCCACTATGTGGAAGGATGATGGGGCAATCTACTTCCATAAAGTTTACTACCATGGAAACCCAATGGGGGTCACTATAAGTCAGAATCAGCTTGATGGCAGTGGTTATAGCTGGTAGTGGGGAAAGGTGAACAAGTAGGTGCTATGCTTTTCTCAAAAAGATATCTTGTCTTATAGTCTGAGGTCCATCTGGTGATTCCATCTCCTTTTCCTTTCCTTCTTTCCCAGTGCTCCATACTAAGGTATGTCATTCTAAATTCAGGTGTAGCACACTGGTTTATTTGCTCTGACAATGACATCTGACTGCCACCAAAAGAGATCTGCTTCCAGTTGGTGCTGATATCTAGTTAGAATAACATAACCAGTGTTGGTTCTCAAGATACTGAAGTGACCCTGGATTAGGAATTTAGAGACTAGGCTCTGGGCCTGTTCTGCCACTGACTTAATGTTATCACTTAATATCCCAAGTCCTTATTTGTAGAAGGCAAAGTTTAACCAAAGTCCCACCCAACTCTAACAGTCTTTGAATCTGTGACTCCACAAAGAATGAACCAACTGCATTGTACTTGTTGAAGGTGCTGGGCCTGCCGCCAGCCCACTTCATTCAGACGGCTTCCAGGAGACAGACATTCTTTGGTAAGTCCTCTGGTCTTTCTTTTTTTCCATAGAGTTTTATGAGGTGTCAGAGGCCTTGGAGACACCTCCCATACCCTAAAACCCATTTTGTGGTATTCCCCATGTCCCATCTTGAAGGGCAAGCTATGATTAGGAGCATCTTTCAGAAAAGTTAAGAAATGCTGAGAAGTGGTACTACGTGGTATGATGGAGAATAGGGTGAGGTAGGGAGGGGTGTGGGGAGTCATGTTGAGGATGGGAGTCTTAGCAGTGACAATATACAGGATTAGGAGGAAAAACTAGGTTCCTGCTCTGAAGATCTATTAGCAAATCGTTTTTTGTTTTTTTTTTTAAACTGTTTACACTACCCAGATATAACATAGTTGGCTTTTTTTTTTTTTTTTTTTTTAAATTGTGATTTGGGTGAAAATTTACAGAGCAAATTCACTTTCCATACAGCAGTTCATATACACTTTGTCTTATGACATTGACCATAATTTACCACAATGCAACAACTCCCCTCCCACTTCCTCCCGACAGTCACCTCTTCCCTGTGTCCATCCCTCCATGAACCCCTGCCCCTGAGCTGTCTCCCTGTACATAAACAGCCCTTCTTTCTCCCATGACGATTCTCTCCAAAGAGTGTATCTACCTCAGATACATGTTCAATTCATATGCCTGTCTTTTGTTTGGCTGGAAGCCATAGGTGTGGGTTCAATTCCAGACCTGAAGGGCAACTAGGGGCCATAGTCTCAGTGGTTCCACTAGGCTCTATAAGACCAGCAAACCTGGTCCCCGCCTTTTTTTTTCCAAATAATTTTGAGTTTTGTTCCACATTGTTCTCCTTCTCTATCCAGGATGAAGACTTATTAGCAAATCTTAAAATCTCAAAAGATTATAATGATACCTTCTCCTGGAAGCTCCCCCCCTCTCCCAATCAACTTGCTCTCTCACATTATTACAGCTTCACTTCAATGTACAGAAAAATCAAAGAGCAGAAGCTTCTTTTCAAGAATATTGGATAAGTCCATTGCTATATTCTATCATTAATGGACCATATTCTTCCCTATTGAAAATCTCTTGATCCCCCAAACCTTTATCATCTGAATTCACTGCAACTTTGGCATAAATTAGGGCACTGTGCACCAGAAAGATGAACTGGTTGCTTTAGAACAGTGCCTACACACTTACCTTTCTCCCAGATAAGTCTGATTATAGACAGGGGACTTGGCTAAGTCTCTGTCATAATGTATACATGGAACAATGGGAATGGCCTCTGGACCCTAAATAGATTTTTCCCTCCCACCATTTACAATTCAGCCTTTTGGGTTTTGAAGGATTTTAGGGAAGGAATGTGGGGATATTATTGTTCCCTTTTGCTAGACAATGACAGTGGAGAAGTCACATCTGAAGACATCTTAAAATGAAATAGCATCTAGATGAGTGCTAGAAGGGAGGGAAAGAGGGCAGCTTGGTAGGAGAGTACCAAAGACATATGCATGCCTACTTCATAGAGTACTCAATTTCTAACGTCAGCACTAGGCTTTGCACAATGATGTGGTTTAGGTAGCAATATCTACATGTCTTCAATTCCTGAGTGAGGAGGGACTGTATAGGGAGCTGCTTCCTCTTTAGTGTTTCCCAAACTTTATCAGATCTTAAGAATTGTTTGAACACTTTGTTGTTGTTGTTGTTGTTAGGTGTTGAGTCTCTCTCAACTTATACCAAACCCATATGACAGAGTAGAGCTGCCCTATAGGGTTTTCTAGGCTATAATCTTCATAAAAGTAGATTGCCAGGTCTGTCTCTTGACACACAGGGTGGGTTCAAACCAACTTTTAGGTTAACAAGCAAGTGCTTAAGCACTGTTCCACCAAGATACTTGGAAAAACCATTGTGCCCAGGCTCCTCCTCTATAACTATGATATAGTAGATTTGGAGTGGGACTCAAGATTCTGTTTTTAACATCACATCCTTGTGATTCTTCTGATAAAGTGAATTTGGGAAACACTATGTCTAGTTCAGTACTTGGCTTTCTCTTCCTCAGGTATGGGCCCTGCCAACTACTCCTCAGGCTCCAGCCTAGACTAGTTAATACTCCTAATTAGTAGCAAAGTGCTGTTGCCCTCAGATGGTAAGATACTTAAGTACCCTAGACAGCAAGGTGGTGGAGAACAAAATTAGATATTGGCAGGGGTCAGAGAGGTGAGAAAAACTTGTACAGGACAAATACAATGATAGGTTTAGAGGCTATATTATTTATAAGACTGTGTGCTTGATTCTTCTGTGGCCATTTGTAAAACAAGAACATGGGGCAAAGTGGGAGCACTGGGGACACAATCAAAAAGGAAATGAAGATTTTTATGAGTTCACAGTTTCTTTACCTACACAAAACCCCCAACCCATTTTTTATGTATATAAACACTCAGATACCTGTGTGTGTACGTACAAACATGCACATTCATGGAAGCCTGTCTTTCAGGAATACAGTAAAAGCAGGTGCTCTTTGGGAGGCTGTGCAATGGCATGGTTACAAAAGTAGTAGAAGCACTCCATTGTGCACTTTCTAGACTGTCCATTAAAGAATCTCACTAAATGAGTTTTTGTGGGAATTCAGCTTCATATGTAAATTGTGTTTATACATTCTCATCCATATGCATGCAGATTTACAAGGTGTGAGCATAGAGTGACCAACTTTTCTGAACATGCACACTACAAGCTAGACATCCAGATGAGTGGTATCACCTTCAGAGCAATGTGGAAAGCATCCCTGGGAGCCTTTGGTACGGTCTTCAGGGCTTCTCAGGGATAGCAAATCATACATTTGTGAGGGATTTAATCTGTGTGAATGGCTGAAAGCCATTCAAAGCCACATCTTAAGCAAGCATCGAAGTTTGATCATTCCAATTATGGACAAAATTTTGGTGTGACTATAAAGATGTAATGAAGTTAATTTGCTTTTGTGGCTTATAAGCTCTAAAAGCAAATCCTTATACTAAAATGGATTTCTTGTTATACCCTGTAAATGTCCTAAATTCTCACTTAATTGGGCTAATGGGGAAAGAGTAAGGACATAGGTAATATAAAAATGGACAGTATCCTTTTTGATTAGCACTGAATGCTTTTGTCACTTCAGATTTATTTTTTTACTATTACTATTCTCCTTGCTAGGAGCTCTGGTAGTGTAGTGCCTAAGGCAATTGACCCCTAACCAGAAGGTTGACTGTTGAAACCCAGTAGCCACTCCTCGGAAGGAAGGTTGGGCAATCTACTTCCGTAATGATACTGCTTCGGAAACCCAAGGAGGGGTCACTACGAGTCGGGTCTGACTCGATGGTACATAACAACAACATTCTTGCTGCTGCTGCTGCTACTACTATTTACTTAATGCTAAGCCATTTTAACCATCTGGTTGGGAAAGGTGGTAGTGGAAACGAGGTTCAAAACGTATTGGATAGTAGGAAAAATTGGTTTTTAAGTTAATTGTATTCATTGCCTAATCTACACGCGGTTGTTAAAACTGTCTGAGACTGTGTGTATGCTTGTAGAGGGGGGTGTAAGACACAGAGCCAGACAGCTGCCAAAGACCACTCCAAGAAGCAGCAGGGTTGAGTGAACAGCTATGATGTGACCTGTGAATATTTACACCTGGAACTAAATACAGAATGTTGTATCTCTAAAGATTCCAAAGGTTTTCCTAAAAATATAACCAACAACAGGGGGAAAAAAAGATACCCGGACTCCAAGGATCTCACAATGGTGCTGAAAACCTACGACACCAGCTTCCTTGACTTTCTCAGAAGGTGTTTGGTGTGAGTTTGTTGGGTTATTTTTGCCCCTGGGCTTCTTCTTAAATACTGTCCTTTCACATATGTTTGCTGGTGAAGGCTGGGGCTGGGAGACAATTATAAAAATACAGTAAATCACCTTGATTAAGGAATTAGGAATGGGTGAGCTATAAAACATTATGATATACAACTATTTTTTAGAATCTATATGCATATTTTGAGTCTTAGAAATTAGGTTCTTTACCTTAGTCAAGTCATAGTAAAAATGGAACTAGCATATAAAGCCCCGCCCACCAGTGCTCACCTTTGAAGGTGTTTAGAAAATGTTAGCTATTGTTACTATTTTACTGTTAAAGAGGTTTTGCAAGCCTATCTCCACTGAGTGACCCAGGAGAGTAGTGGAGGGTTATTTAGCAAGTCATTGTTCCTCTCTGGGCTCAGAACAAAGATAGCTTTTTTTTTTTTTTTTTTTTTTTAGGGTGAAGGACTTGTTCACACCTCCCAGGAGGCAGTTGAGCTGATGGGGCCTGTACCTTATCATTTGATATGTTGCTAATTAGCTAATGTTTGGGATGAAAGACTGAATGTTGTGAGTCAAATGTAATAAGGTATATGGAAAATCCTGTGTCTAGGTTTTATAGACCAATTCTAGAAGTTCAGGAGAGGGGAGATGTAGCTTAACAGCTGTTCATTTGACAAAGAACTAGGAGCTTGTATTGTTTATAACCTTGATGCGTCTATAATGTTAAATGCCATTTACCTGCAGTTATAATAGGAGATATCCCCAGTATGATGGACACCAGTTAGGCAACAGTTGACATTTCCTATTTCGGAAGGTGGAAATCCTTTCATGTGATTAATAGTCAGTAGTGTTGTGAATGTCTTTAGATAGCTGAAGGACTGTGACATAAAAGAAGGATTAGTTGTCTTATTCGGTGTAATGCCCATATGTTCACACTGGGTAAAAGTCACTAGGGTAAAAATGACTGGGGAATGAGTTTTGGCTCAATAAATATAAAGAACTATTAAAGAATTAGGGCTTTTTAAAATCAGAGTAGGTGGCTCCCTGAGATAGTGCCTTGTCACCAAAATTACTCAAAATGGCAGGATGATTCCATTAGGGGTCTGTCAGATGTGTGTTGTTTTAGCAGTTTAGCTGGATTATACCCAAGTCCCATTAGAAATCTTAATATTCTAGCATTTTCTAATTCTCTTTGTGATATATTTGGAGGCCCAAATTCCATAGTATGGGATTTTGCCCTTAGTTTACTGACCCCTAAGGAGTTTTTCAGCTATGCATAGGGTCACTATGAGTCACGGATGACTTAATGGTACCTGACAACAACAAGGGAAGATTTTCTCTAATATTTATTATAAGAGAGTTTTTAGGAATTCTGGAAGACTCGTGCTCTTCTATATCCTGGCTTGGCATTCGATTTTTCTATAAAAAGATTATTTCAGTAGTTCTTTCCAGGTACAATTAAATTATATGTCATAATCTCCATGATATCTTTGAGTTACATCTTAAATGAAAAATACATGGGGTTCTTAAAAATGTTTTAATATTAAAAAAGAAACTAAAACAATAACCAGTGCTGGGCTTTGTTGGTGTGTAGATGGGAACCCTCTCTTCGCATGACCCCTGACCAGGCCCTCAAGCATGCGTGGATTCATGAGTCACGGAGCCTCAAACCCCGGTCCAGGCCTCAGACCCTGAGGAAGGCCAGTCTCAATTTCTCCTCAGAGGGAAAAAAGAACAAGGTTCAGGGGCACCACCACTCGGACAAAAAAGGTACAGTCCCAGGCCTATTGCCAAAGGCCAAGGCACCAGGCATCTCTGGAGGATTTACAAGCCAATTTCTCTGAAGTCAACCTTAGATAATTATTTGGACTACATGACTGTAGGCTGCCACTTCTCTGCCTTTTAGGACTTTCCTCCTTCAGGACTTTTGGCTCCATCCGGGTTCTCCTGTCTCTTTTTGTCCTTAGGACTTTGAATTTACTCCTATTTTTTATTTCTCTAAGGAGCCCTGGTGGTATAGTGGTTAAGCACACAGCTGCTAACTAAAAAGTCAGCGTTTCAAATCCACTAACTACTCTGTGGGAGAAAGATGTGGCAATCTGCTTCTGTAAAGATTACAGCCTTAGAAACCCTATGGAGTAGTTCTACTCTGTCCAATTGGGTCACTACGAGTTAGAATCAATTCGATGGCAATGGGTTTGGGGTTTGGTTTTTTAATCCCCTTTCTCTTCTTTCCCTTCTCGTTCACTGTGCCCAAATCTGCATACCCTTTTGAATTTTTTGAGTCCTTTAGAATTTTTATCAAAAACAGATTACATAATTCTGCAAATATATTTTATATGCAATATAGCCTAGTTGTTAAGTATATGGTTGGTGGAGTCAGGCTGCCTGGGATTAAATTTTGGCTGTACCACTTATCAGATGTGGGCCCTGGGGAATTTAATGTAGCATAGTGCCTAAGGCATTTGACTTCTGGTTAGCAGGCTGGTGGTTCAAACCCACCAGCCACTCCTTGGAAGGAAGATGGGGCAATCTACTTCCTTAGTGATACTGCCCCGGAAACCCAAGGAGGGGTCGCTATGAGTTGGGTCTGACTCAACAGCACATAACAACAACATGTCTTAATTTGTCCATTTATAAAAGTGAGAATATTCCCTAAAGCATCCTAAAGGAAAGGATCAAATGAATTAATACAATAATGCCTGTACATAGAATGGGTATTATGAATGATCGCTTTTTATATCACTAAATCATAGTGGTATCAACTGGATGACAACAGGTTTTAAGCAGCTCTGGTAGTGCAGTGCCTAAGGAATTTTACTGCTAACCAGAACTTGGCAGTTCAAACCCACCAGCCACTCTGTGGAAGGAAGATGGGGCAATCTACTTCCGTAAAGATTTACCGCCTTGGAAACCCAATGGGGTTCACTATGAGTCAGATTCGTCTCTATGGCAGTGAGTTTGGTTTGGAGTTTTTGATGGTGCAGTGGTTAAGCGCTTGGCTGCTAACCAAAAGGTCAGCAATTTGAACCTACCCAGTGGCTCCATGGGAGAAAGATGTGGCAGTCTGCTTCTGTAAAGAGCTGCAGTCTTGGAAACCCTAGGGGGCAGTTGGAATGGACTCAGTGGAAACTCAGTCAAGTTTTTGTATCCTCACTACCAGGAATTTCCCCAAAGCCCTTTACTGCCTAATTGACAATGTAGCTCATATTCGAATGCAACTTGTTTGTTTCTTTTCTCTCTCTCCTTGGGCAGACGAAGCCACCAAAGAAGAGTTTGTAAACAAAATAAGAGATGTAGGCACTTTGAAGACCATTCAGAACACCGGTGATCAGCCAGGCTCTCTCCAGCAGTGGGCTGACACAGTGCAGCTGCCCCATCTAACAGAGGCTCCCAAAAAGCCGGAAGCAGTTGTTGGGTCAGAGCAGTCTCTGCCCTCCACAGGAGATCAAAGCAAGAATTCCTCCCCCAAGAACACTAACATTTTACCACCTATTGTATGACCTTTGCTGAGGGTGTATCCTGGTCCTTACCACCAATGATTTGTATTAGAGACAGCACTTATATTGTACAATACTTCAAATTGTTGTTTTTTAATGCATAAAAGTTTGTTTCTTTTTTTAAAAAACTATTCACATGGCCAATTAACATGATTCCTCTTATGAGGGGTGGGGGAGAATGTCCTTGCACCTCCATTCCTTCCCTTTTCCCCCAACCAGATAAAACAGTGAGTGGTTTTTATATTCAAACAATGTTAAACAATACCAAAACCAAACTCACTGCCATGGAGTGCATTCTGACTCATAGCAACCCCCTTTGGGTTTCTGAGGCAGTAAATCTTTACGGAAGTAGACTGTCTAGTCTTCCTTCTGCCAAACAATGTTATAACTAGTTTAATGGTTTTAAAAAATGGTTTTTATTCTCAATGTTATAGCATCCTTAATGGAGCTCTAAATAAAATAAGGGAGCTCTGGTAGCATAGTGGCTAAGACACATGCCTGCTAACCAGAAAAGAAGGTTGGGCAATCCTACTTCCGTAGTGATACTGCCTCGGAAACCCAAGGAGGGGTCACTATGAGTTGGGTTTGACTCGACGGCACATAACAACAACAACAAAAAAAATAAATTTTCCTTCTCAAGACTGCCACCCTTTGTCAGTCAGGATTCTTGTTTGAAAATGACCGAAGTTGAACTCAAACTAGTTTAACCAACAAAGGACATTTATTGCTTTATATAATTGGAAAAACAGCTCTGGTGGCATAGTGGTTAAAGCATTCAGCTGCTAACTAAAAGATCAACAGTTCAAACTTACCAGTCGCTCTGTGGGAGGAAGACAAGGCAGTCTGCTTCCATAAAGATTTACAGCCTTGTAAGCCCTACTGGAAGTTCTACTTTGTCCAAAAGGGTCACTATGAGTCAAAATCAACTAAATGGCAGTGGGTTTATAATTGGAAAATCAGGAGGGGTGGATAGAGTTTCAGGCACAGCAAGATCTAGTAATTCAAACAAGGTTTTAGAGTTCAGACTCCTTTTCCGTCTACTAGCTTTGCTTCTCTTTATGGTTAAGTTCATTTGGAACATGGCTTTTCCCAGAATGGATGGCCGCCAACATCCAGTCAAAAGATGCAGACTTCCTTGCAGGCAGAAAAGTCCCAGATATTACCGTTTGGCTTAGGCACAGATCATATGCCTGTAACTGAACCAATCACTGTGTCTGAGAGACTGGGATCATCTGATTGGCCAGCTTGGGCCACAAGCTCATATTGTGGTGAAGGTGGTGGCTGCACCACGAATGATGCCCCTCTAGGACCACATGGAGCAGGGGAGGGATGCTTTAAGCAAGAAGGCTATGTTCACTTGTCCACCTCTTCCCCCAAATCTAACCATTTCATTTATTCATTCCCTTCCAATCTTTTTTGATAAGTTATAATTTGTAAATTATGAAGATATAATTTATATGATTGCAGACATTGTATGCACTTTGACATGAAACTTAAGATTATGACATCATAAACAACATGGGAAATATACTTGCCTTCATGGTTTTCATTTTAGTGGTTGAATATATTCCATTAAGGGAGACACTAGATAACTGAAGCTATGCGATTGGATGAGATCACCCAGGGATGATTATATAGAGTGAGACTCGCAGAAACCAACAGAAAATTCTGGGAAAGATAAATATGAAAGGGGTTGATTGGGTAGACAGCCCTCCCAAAGGGACCCAGAGAAGTAGGAGGAGAATTGGAAGCCAAAGAAGTAGAAAGTTTCCAGAAAGGAAAAAAAAAGAAAGTCAAGAATACAAAACTCCACAGAAAGATCAGGATAAGAATGGAAACTTTCTTAAGTGACTGATATGGACATTAAGTCAGGGCAGGTGACATGTCAGGTGACTTGTCCAAAGTCCTAAAGTTAAAAAGGTACAACACTGGCAATAGAACTCAGGTCTTCTGAACCTTTTTATTTTGACACCAACTATCTTCAACCATCAGAAGAAAGATGAGGCAGTCTGCTTCCATAAAAATTTTACAGTCTTGGAAACCCAATGGGGGTCGCTATGAGTCAGAATTGACTCAATGGCAGTGAGTTTGAAGTTTGGATCTTCAACCATGGATAAAATTGGGGATGGACAGTAGTTCTGCAGATCCACAGAGTTTGGACAAGAAACCAAATCCTCAACATCATGATGAGAATGATTTAGGTTCAATGTTATAAAGCACTTTCTGATTTTTATAGTTATAAAAGGCTGAAATGAATTATTGATAAATGGTGGCTTCTTGTTTTGAGAGAATACGTTAAAGGATGGGAGCTGCAAACTATAGTCTGAATGACTTTGGACAGCACGTCTCAGTCCAGCACTATTTTACCTCTACTCTCCATTTGATTGTCTTTTCCTTTCTGAGGGGGAAAAAAACCTATTGGACAATATGGTAAATCCTAAGGAAATCAAGGGTACATCTTAAGGAAACTAAACATCTTGAGCCCTTTAATTGTAATTTTTTAATTTTATGTCCTTGCTTGCATGGACAGGAAAATCTGCAAAATCCAGATAGCATAAGATGACATTTCTTTCACGTGAATGGTATGAAGATAATGTTAGGGCTCTGAGGATATGGAAAGGGAAGCTGTGGGGGTGAGGAGAATGGAGGGAGGGATCAAGGGCTGGGCCCACTGCTGGGAAAGGGGATGCAGTGAGTGGGTGCTGGTTACAGGTTCACCATCAGCCAGTCCAGCAGCTGCAGCCGTGTCACATTTCCCACTGCCTCGTCCAGCTGTCGCTCCTTCTCATAGCGCAGTACTGACTGCAGAACCTCCCCCACGCTACGCCCTTTGTCCACAGCGGTAGCTGAAAGCTGAAGTAGCTGTGGAGAGGGAAGAAAACAGCAGCAGAGGGGATGAGCATTCCACAGCTGACCACAAAGAGCCTGCTAAGATTAAAACAAAGAGGCCAGGTAGACCCTGGAGAACTGCAACAGGAGGGACTCAGATGTTGGGAAGACTTCTTTAACTGTCATGTTTGCTGCCTTATTTGACATGAGAAAGTTGGCAATATCACCCTCAATGTAAAGAAAAGATGTTAACACCCACCTGCCTGTGATATGGAGAATATGATTTCCCATTAAGACCAAAGTCGAAATGTTTTTGCCTATACTACTCTGCTTCCAGTGAGTGTACAGCCAATGGCTTCCTGAGAATTCTAGAGTACTGAACTCACCATGCGCTCATAAAACAGCTTCCATATATCATTTTCCTATGACCTACAAGGGCAAGAGAAAATAACCAATGGAAAAAGTGGGTGCAGCTTTCCATACCCCATAGACCACAGTGTCTAGAAGGCACCACAGAGGTCAATTCAACCTGAAAATGTCACCCAAGAGAAGTAAAGAGACTTATCAGGAGTGCACTGCTGGTAATTAGCAGAGCCAAAATCCACACCCAGTTCTCTGAATCCCATGTTCAATTCCCTTCCTATGCATGTAGTAATGAAGAAAGTAACCAAAGCAGCCATTCTAATATGAACATAATACATTACCATTCATCTGTGATCCTAAGGGCAACTAGCTGTTTCAAGTAATCAGACATTATTTTGTGCATTTTGCTCTTGACTTTTTATGAGAGAGTCAGATTGCTTACAAACATGTCAAATATCAGGAAAATTTCTGTATAAGAAACTGTGTGTATATGCCTATACACCTGGACACTTTCCTAATGTATCACGGAATTTATATATAGACCATGTCTGAGGGTCAGTACATATTCAGACCAATTTCTTCTATTTTCCAAGTTTATTGTTCTGCCTAAGAAGAACTAATATCATTAGGGTAATATCCAAATACTTTAAGATGCTGGCTTATTGGCTGAGTCTGGTTTTGTTGTTAATTATGTTTTAATGTAACTAAATTCTTTGAAAATTGGCAATATCCCTATCGTATAGCCAAGTATTCAACTGCGAAGCTGTAATGACAGGACACTGAACACATGTTAGGTTAACTGTGTGGGATGTTGCTAAGGCTATCCTATTGAGGCAGCCAAGATTGGGACAAGGAGCACTGGAGGGTAGGAGAAACTCCAGTCTTTCTAGGTCTAGCTCTCTTGGGAATGGACTTCAAAGTGTCTAGACATGCCTGAAGGTACTCCTGGATATTAGGGAAAGACCAGCCTCTGCACATGGGAATGCCAAGAAGCCAGGAAGAAAAGCTCTCTATTGGAAAACCAAAACTGCAGATAAAGGTTAAGCCATGCAAACCAAATTATCAGGATGTTTCTCTTTCTTTTTCCAACTATTGTCACTACAGGTAGGGAAACCTATTGGGTTATTTTAAAATATTAAATCCAGGATCTTTAAGTTAAACTTTTAAGCTTAGCAATGGAGGGATACTCTTCATGTGAAGAGATGGGTGCCTGAAACTCAGAGTCCTGGATCTTACCCACTGATTTTCATCTGCTCTCACAACTTATCTCTGCCCCACCCCTGACCTGGTCTAGGTATGTACCTCTCTTTTTAGTTCTCTGGGCCCAAGTATGTGTTTACTATCCTTACTTCAATTCTACATAGCTCAGATAAGACCAATAAAAATAGATAAACACAAATTTATTAGTAAAAATTGAAGGAAGAGTTATTTAGTCTACCATTGGCAACAATACACTTATACAGCTCATCAAAAATACATGAGAAATACATAAGACAAAAGTGAATCTCAGGGGCAAAAATCAGAAATGTGAGCTTTGATTCTCTTTCCTAAGTTGAGGATTCCCCTTATTGACCAGCCTTGTGGTGGTTTGATAGGGAGTCACAGTTTATTTTCCATACCTCATTTATTATTTACTATTAACCTATTGTCATATTATTAAAATACCCCAGTCTCTAAACCTTCTGAATATTGAAAATACCACCACTGACAGAAGAACAAAAAATCTGTCTTGTAAGAAGAACAGCCAAATGCTCTTTAGAAGCAAGAATGGCCAAATTTTGTATCATGGACTTTGGTCATGTTATCAGAAGGGACCAGACCCTGGAGAAGGATATGTCTGGTAAAGGGGGAAAAGGGAAGACCCTCAACAAGATGGACTGACACACTGGCTATGACGATGGGCTCAAGCATAGCAAGGATTGTGAGGATGGTGCAGGACTGGGTAGTGTTTACAGGGTTGCTATGAGTCAGAACCGATTTGATGACAGCTAACAACAGCAACAAGCTTTTTGATATAATTTTTTGAAGGCTGCATCTCTCTGCATTTTTTCTAGGGAGAATCTCATTGTGTTAATCCTCTATCATTACCATCTTTATTCAGGAATAAATGGATATAATGAACATCAGAAACAAGCCCTAAGGTGTTCACAAGAGGAGGAAATACATGACGTCAACACCACAGACAGTGCTGTGTCACCAGGTGTATGAGATAATTCTTAGCACCATCTTTCTAGATCATCATCTCTTCTAGTTCCCTCTGCCCTCCACAGATGTCTCTGATACACTTCCATCATGTGCTTATGTCCACCTAGCCAAGGAGCATCCAAATTCTATGTCCTGGGATGGGCTTGGATAATAATAGCAGGTATATAGCATCTAATTATCAGAGAACTTTTACACATTACCCTCACAATGTGTGGAGAAGATGCAAGCCAATGAAATCTATTTCATAGATGAGACACAGATGAATGGTATGACATAACTTGGACTAGAGATGAGTTCTAAGGGGATCATGGAAAATGTTGCTATGTAACTCTCACTGGGTTTTTTGAGGAGGCAAGCCATAAACTGAGCTTTGAGAGACATGAATTGGAAGCTAGACTTCTCCTATTCCTATACCAGTTTCTTCCTTGTCCTTTCTTCTGGAATTTTAGGACTAGTTTAAATTCATTCTTCCACCTTCTTTGTTCAAATAAGGGATTGGGAATCTTTGAGTTATGCTACTAGATAAATGTAAAGACATGTCTTATTCATATTTATCTCAACTCATTTTTAGAATAAGACAGGATGAAATTGAATAAAATTTTTAAAATGTTGATATTTGAGACTTTTAGGTATACTCAGGACACATTGGTTGATCTCTTCACCTTGATGAAACCTCATTAAAATGATAATGAATAAAACATATATACCCTTGCACACACTGATTTATGAAAGCTGGGAGATGGATGGAGAAGGGATAACTGATTTAGCAGAGGATGCTCCTGCAATGTAAGTGTCCACAGAGAGGAATAACAATAAGAAGGGAGTGAATTCATCTTCCAGAATTTTGGAAAGGCCTGGGCCTTAGAGCCTTAGAGCCTTAGAGATACTGAGTCCTGGAGAAGATATAGTACATGCACTGAAAATGATCTCTCTCTCTCTCTCCCTCTCTGTTTGTGTTTAAAAGTCTAATCCTTAGAAGGATTAGAACTCTGGGTCTCCTCTCTTTCTGCACAGCTAGATTGTCTCACCCAAATTTTCCCCTAATTCAGATAAATGAGGCCTTATTTTCTGTAGAAATGGAAACTAAGAGGCTCTAGACTTGGGATCTAGGCACTGTAAGCAGGAGAGACCCAGAGAATCAAGGAGAGGGAGGGTTCCAGTAAAAGTGTGCATACTGAACAGAGGAATTCTCTAGCTCCCTGACCCTGTTCCCAGAGGAGTGGAATAGAACAGTGGAATAGCAGCTAAGTGTGTGCCACTTAGGTAAGACTGGAGAAACTAAATGGACCTAGACAAAAAATGATATTTGGGGATTATCCTATGAAAAAAGGTAGCTTGTTGACCTCAATCACCATACAGAATATCCTACCAGTTAATAAACCTCACTCTCCATATAACTTTTCCAAATAGCTTTTTTGGTACCTCACTCTTAAATATGAACAGTAGCTAAGAATTACCATATGGTAAAGAAAAAAAAGGGTATGAAACTAAAAAAACAAGAAAAGGCAATGCAGGTAACAGAAGAAAATATCAAAATAAAAAAAGTCTTACAGTATTATCTGGGGAAAAAAAAACCCTAGAGAACATGAAAACTTTATTGAAAATTAAAATTATTATAGCAAAAGAAAAAAAATCAAGTAGAGGGGTTGGAAGAAAAAGTCAATCAATTATTTTTTCTCAAAACTAAAACAAAAAGATAAACAGATGAAAAATAGAAAAACAGAGATTAAAATAAATAGAGGTTCAACCCAGGAGGACACACATTTCAGAAAGAGAAGTAAGAAGAACAGTAAGGGAACTATTATCAAAGAAATAATACAAAGAATATAGACCAGAACTGAATAGATCCACCCTTCATGGAGGAAACAGAAAAAGCCACCATACCAAAGCAGCTCATTTTGAAGGTTCAGAACTACAGGGATAAAGAAAAGATCATAAAAGTGTTGGGAGGGTAGTGGTAACCAGGTCACATACTAAGATTGGGAATCAGAATAACACAGGGTTTCTCACCAGCAACTTGAGAGCCCAAAAGACAGTGGGGCTTTGCCACCAATATTTCTTCAGAAAATTAAATTATCCTAGAACATGAAACACAACCAATCTATCACATTAGGGATATGAAGACTCAAAAATTGTAATTATTGCAAAATTTCACAGGAAGCTATTGGAGAATTATGCTTTATCAAACAAGGAGACAAACCAAGAAAGACAAAGAAATGTGATCCAGAAAATCATATTTAACACAGAACAGCCAATGGAATTCTCAGGATGAGGGCCAAGGAGAGTTCTTGGATGTATCAGTTGCTAGCAAATGTTCAGATATATCAAAATAGTTGCAATGGTTTTCTAATTGCCATGCAGAAAATCAGATAAAGGAAAAAAAAGGGCTAAACACTCATTTTTAGTCTACTCTGGGGAAAAAATCATATAGGTGAGGAAATTTTATTATACCACACTGTCTGGCTGGGCAGAGACCAAAGATAACACAGCCAAAATGATAAAAAATAGGGGTTCTGGTTCTGGGTAACATGGAATAAATATTTCTCACCCATCTTTTCTACTGACAGCAGCTATAAAACCTAGATAGAATGCCTGGAACAGCTATTTGAGAAATCAGAAAAGTAAATATTAGCAACAGAGATTAGAAAGAAGACCAGAATTTAAGTACCACTGAAAGAGTGGTGAGTTTCCATTTTCTCTCTGGTATCCACTGGCCTAACAAATAATATGTCAAAGATTTCATATTTCTTGGATCCACAATCAACGCCATGGAAGTAGCAGCCAAGATATCAGATGTCATATTGCACTGGGCAAATCTGTTCCAAAAGACTTCTTTTTAAAGTGCTGAAGAGCAAAGATGTCACTTTGAAGGCTAACCCAAACCATATTTTCAATCACCTCGTATGCATGTGAAAGCTGGACAATGAATAAGGAATACACAAGAAGAGTTGATGCTTTTGAATTGTGGTGTTAGTGAAGAATACTGAAAATACCACAGATGGTCAGAAGAGGGAACAAATCTGTCCCGGAAGAAGTGCAGCCAGAATGCTCCTTGGAAGCGAGAATGGCCTTCAGACTTCATCTCACCTACTTTGGTCATACTGTCAGAAGGGACTATTCCCTGGAGAAAGATTGCTTGGTAAAGTGGTGGGTCAGCACAAAAGGGGAAGACCCTTAACAAGATGCATCAACACAGTGGCTGCAATGAGGGGCTACAGTATAGCAAGGATTGTGAGGCTGCCACATGACCGGACAGTGTTTTGTTCTGTTGTCCACAGGGTCGCTATGAGTCAGAGCCAACTCAATGGCACCTAACAACAGCAACATCCACTTGCCTAGACTCAAGGCAGCCCAAACCCCAGAAATGGACACCAGGGTCCCCAAAATATGGAGAGAGATCCAGGAGAAACTAGCTCTAGCTTAAGAAGCAGGAAAAGGGCCTACCAATAGACAGAGTGAAGGAAATCTCTCATTGTTTTCTTTCCTCTTGTTGCTCATGCCTCAAAACCCAGGCAATCCTGTGGTGGTGGAAGTGGTACTGACAGCAGTAGCAGTGGTTATAGGGCTTACAAATGCCTAAAACTCAGAGGGAAAGGAATCTTCCTGTATAATTGGAGAGGTGTCATTCCAAGAAAACTAAAAAAAAAAAAAAAAAAGGGGTGGAACAAACTCCTGCTGCTATCTGAACTCCTACTGCTTATCCCCAGATATGGGTGCAGTACTGGGAAATGTAGGGCAGAGCAAAATAACTAAAACTGCAGCATCCTTGAGGAGTTCCAAAAAGGGAACTAACTCCCTTCTATTCTGGACTCTCCTTCCTCTGTTGTTCCAGGTGAGACCAATTGCTGTGTGTGGGATGGCTACTTGCAAGCTTTTAAGACCATAGGCACTACTCAACAATACAGGCACCGAATATATTATTAGGCCTATTAACTGGTATGTTCCATTAAACTGTCCCCTAAACCTCCAAACCAAGGAGCTAAATCCAGGGAAGTGTTTCATTGTACATAAGTAGCCTCAGCAACTTCTTTTTTTGGGGTGGTGGTGGTGGTGGTCATTGTTGTAAATATATCACACAACTTTACCAATTCGACTTTTTACAGGTGTACAACTTCTTGACAGCAGTTACAATAATTGTTTGTGCAACCCTACCTTTAACCAATGCAATTTTTCCTTCACTGTTAAATTTTCGCCCTCCACCTCCCTCCCTCTCATCCCTGGCAACTACTAATAAACTTTGGCCTCTACATATTTGCCTTTTCTTGTCTTTCTATATAAGTGAGGCCAAACACTATTTGTCCTTTTGTGATTAACCAATTTCACTCAGCATAATGTTTTCAACTCCATCCACAATGGAAGGTGTGGCTAATTGCTTCCATGAATAACTGCCAACTTTCCCATGAGAATAGAACTGGATGATGCTGATCAAAAGAGGGAAAATGTAGAACAGAATTTCAAATTCTCATAGATTGTAGACTTTCTGGGCCATGAAGTTCTGGGTGAACCTCTGAAACTCTTACTCTGAGTTAATCATTAAACCTTAAATTAAAAAATACCTCCTGAAATCTTTAAACCAAACAATAGTTCAGCTTTACTAGTAAAGACTGTCTGCCTGAGCACTGTGCTCTTTTAAGAACTATCTATATGGGATCAAATTGACAATAGCAACTCAAACGGTTACATAGAAGCCTTAGGGGTAGTGAGTTTATGTTAATGGGGAGGAACAATATGGAAAAGGAGATTGAGAATGGTTGCCCAACTCAAAGAATGTAATCAATATCACTGAATTAGTTGAATTGGTGTATGTTTTGCTGTGTATATTCTCAACAACAAAATAAATAATATATTTTAAAAATGAAAAAAAAAAAAAAAAGAGGGGGAATCCTAGGGGAAAAGAGGATACTTGGGAGATTTCAGGGAGTTAGCACCTTGGGAAAGCAACTCCATCAAGTTGTTTTTGAACTCCTGAGCACACTAGTAGTGGGATGTGCGTACATGGATCTGATCCCAAGCAGCATTTCAAGACTTTGAGAGTGAACTAAGGAGTAGACCAGGGCCCACAATCCAGACTGGCCACTGGGTGGTGCACACACGGGACATACCTGAATTGTCTGAGAAAAGCTTTGAAAACAGAACTGACACTGAAACCACGACTCACAGAAGGCTAGTCAGAATTTTAACTCATTGGATGGAATGCCTATAAAAACAAAATATTAGCATTCTCCAGGATTTCATTGTTGTTGTTGTTGTTATGTGCCGTGGAGTCGGACCTGACTCATGGCGACCCCTCCTTGGGTTTCCCAGACAGTATCTCTACGGAAGTAGATTGCCCAACCTTCTTTCCGGGGAGTGGCTGGTGGGTTTGAACCGCCAGCCTTCTGGCTAGCAGTCAAGTGCCTTAGGCACTATGCTACCAGAGCTCCCCCAGGATTTCATTAAGACCCATTATAACATAATATTATAGCATAATATTATAGCATAATATTCAAAATGTTTAGGATATGATCTGAAATTACTTGGTATACAAAGAGCCAGAAAAATTTTAAATGGCATGGCAAATGACAATCAACAGATGCCAACATGGAGATGACAAAGGTGTTGGAATTACCTCACAAAGACTAAAGCAACTATCATGAAAATGCTTCAGGAAGTATGTACGAGTGCTTTAGGAAAAAAAAAAAAAAAATGGAAAGAGCAAGTCTCAGCAAAGAGAAAAGGCGAGCCAAGTGGACATTTTAGAATGGCAGAATATAATATGCATCATAAAAACTTACTGGATAGGCTAAATAGAATGGAGATGATAGAGGAAAGGATCAGTACAGCTGAAGATAGATCAATAGAAATGATCCATGTTGAATAGCACAGAAGAAAGATTAAAATAAATTAAAAAAACAGCTCAGGGTCTGTGAAGTAATACCAAAAGGTCCAATACGTCATTAGAATGCAGAAAGAGACGAGAAAGAGGTGGTGCAGAAAAGTATGAAGACATACTGGCCGGAAACTTCCCCAATTTTCCAAAACACAAAAAGCCACAGAAGCAGCTCAGAAAGCCAAAAATAAGTTCAATACAAAGAAATTCACTATATGACCTCTCATAATTAAATTGCTAAACAAAAAAGTAAATCAAAGAAAAAAAATCTTAAAAAAGGTCAGAGCAAAATGATATATTGTCTATAAGGAAGCAACAATTCGAATTACAGCAATTTTCTTATCAGAAACCATGGAGGTCAGAAGGATGTAGCATAATATTTTTCAAATACTAAAAGGAAATGATTGTCAAACCAGAATTCTGTATCCAGCAAATTATACTTCAGAATGAAAGTCAAATAAAGACATTCTCACAGTAAGGAAACTTAAGAGAAGTTATTGCCAAAAAACTCCCTCTAGAAGAATAACTAAAGGAAGTTCTTCACCTAGAAGGAAAATTGTATCAGAAGGGAACTGGGAACATCAGGAACAAAGGAAGAAAAAGAAACAGTAAAAATCTTAGTAAATATAAGACTATTCTCCTGGATTGTTCAAAATGTTTTATGGTTGAAAGCAAAAATAATAATATTGTCTAATAATAATATTATTATTACAAAATAATAATATTTTGTATGTAGATAAAATACACATAACAACAATATTGGAGGGGTAGTAAAGAGACTTATATAGTGGTAATATTTCCACATTTCAGTTTAAGTGGTAAAATGTCGATTCTAAGTAGACTCTGAAAAGTTAAGTATGAACAATGTGATCCCTAAAAAAGCCACTAAAAAAATATGTATGTATAGTAAAAAACACAAAAGATAAGTCAGAATAATAAAAGATGTTAAAATAATCCAAAGGAAGGGAGCAAAGAGAAAACAGAAGAGGGAGAAACAGAGATTAAAAAGTAGAAAATAATAAAATAGGAGAAAGGCTGATAGTTGAACCAACCCAGTGGCTTTGCAGAGGAAATATCTGGCAACCTGCTTCTGTAAATATTTCAGCCAATAAAATCCTATAGGGCAATTCAACTCTATTACTTGGGGTTGCTATCCAGTGAAAAAGACTTGATGGCACCATCACCACCACCAGACCTAAATCCAAATGTATCTGTAATTGATTTAGATAACAAACATTTTAAACACATCAATTGTCAGAATGGATAAAAATCCTGTTTCTGAATTTTCTGTTCTCTTGTCTACAAGAAAATCACTTCAAATACACTGATACAATGAGAAAATATGTATTATGAAAAAATACAAATCAGAAAAATCCTTGAACTTTATTATTTATGGTCAATTGATTTCAGCAACAACAACAACAACACCCTCAAACTCACTGCAGTTGAGGGGCTAGACAATTCAATGGGAAAAGAATAATCTTTTCAACAAATGGTATTGAGAAAACTGAATAGAGACATACAAAGAAATGAATTTGGATCCCTATTTCACAACATACACAAAAATTAACTAAAAGTAGATCGTAGACCTAAATATAAGAGCTATACTATCAAATGTTTAAAGGAAAATACAGAAGAAAAATCTTTATGATCTTGGGTACAGTGTTTCTCCAGCACGGCACTATTGACATTTTGGGCTGCTTAAGTATTTTTTTTGTGGGGGGCTGTCCTGTGCATGGTAGGATGTTTAACAGCATCTGTGGCCTCTACTTACCTCATTTAGGGAAGCAACATGTCCTACATACAACCAAATCTCCTTCCAAAAAAAATCTCAAATCATTCTTATACAGTTTCTTTGATACAAACTTCCTCCAATTGTTCTTAAAAACTTACTATGATATTTAATAATTAATTTGAATGTGCTGCTGTTTCTCTTTTCCACCTTTTTCTTTTAATAAAACAAATCATTGCTGTTATCTTTAGAGTAGATAAAGATGTATATGTATGTGTGTGTTTGTGTGTACATAGCAGGGGAACTGAAAGTCTATTGTCCCTATTTTAGATAAATATATTACTGGCATTCAAATTCAAAATAATCCCAAACCATGTACTAGGTATGTTATGTATGATGGGTTTGACTTAAAATATGGTCATAGAACAAAAGCTTTTGCACATATTGTAAGCATATGGAGGCCTAATTGTAAATATTTTTCATCAATCTAAAGTTTTTGGCATAATATATAGGCCCCTCTACTAATGGCTGTCTTCCAAACTTATGGTTTGTTTTATAGATCAGAAAACTGTAAGGAGACAGAGCTTGCCAAGGACCTTTAGGGAGATACAGAGGACTGGAACTTCATGTTCCCTCCCCTAACCCAAACATGAATGTGCCCATGAATTCATGAAAATGAAGATTCTTATTCAGTAGGTTTGGAGTGGACCCTGAAAATTTGCATTTCTAGCAAGCTCCCAAGGAGCTCTGGTGATGCTGTGTTTAAAGCAAAAGGTCAGTGGTTCAAATCCATCTGCCGCTCCGCAGGAGAAAGATGAGGCAGAATTACAGCCTTGGAAATCGTATGGCACGATTCTACTGTGTCCTATAGGGTTGCTAGGAGTCAGAATCGATTCGATGGCAGAGGGTTTTAGCAAGTTCCCAGGTGATTCCAACACTGTTGGTCCACAGACCACACTATGAGTAGCAAGATTATAGATCATACAGTTTCTTATTTAGATTTGTTATGGTCTATTCTGAATGCTATAAAATCCTGCCTCCTTCTAGCCACCAGAGGATAGGTGAGTTGCAGGATTACCAACACTGCTTATTAAACAGAGAAAGCCTCTTCTTCCATCCTCTGGTTTCTATGAGGATGGATTTTTCTAAAGAATTCCAGCATTGTGTGCCTACTCATACTACTTAATTGATGACAGCCATTGTTTCACTTTTCTAAATTGAGAAAAGCAGTTGGTGTCGAGTTAACTCTGACTCATGGCGACCCCATGTGCGTTAGAGTAGAACTGTCCTCCACAGAGTTTTTAATGGCTGATTTTTGGAAGTTAATCATGAGGCCTCTCTTTCAAGGTGCCTCTAGGTGGGCTCAAATCCGCAACCTCTTGTTCAGCAGTCAAATGTATTAACTGTTTGCACCGTCCAGACACTCTCAATTAAGAGAAGATAAAAAGTCCTAAGTTTATGTGTGTATGTGTTTTGTGGGAATGGGGATGGTCTCTATTTCTGTCTGCCTGTCTCTCTCTCTCTCTTAACTCCCCTGTACTACAGTATAGGAAGCCCTGGTGGTGCAGTGGTCAAGTACTTGGCTGCTAACCAAAAGGTGGATGGTTCAAACTCAAGCTGCTCTGAGGGAGAAAGATGTGGCAGCCCACTTTCATCAAGATTCCTGTAGCCATTGATTCCAACTCCTAGAGACCCTATAGGACAGACTGGAACTGGCCCACGAAGTTTCCAAGACTATCTTTACAGAAACAGACTGCTACATCTTTCTCCCATGGAATGGCTGGTGGATTTTAACTACTGATCTTTCAATTGGCAGTTGAGCACTTACTTAGTTATTGCACCACCAGGTCACCTCCTAAAAGATTACAGCCCTGGAAACCCTATGGTGCAGTTTTACTCTGTCTTACAGGGTTGCTATGAGTCTCAATCAGGCAATGGGTTTGGTTTTTTTGGTTGTGAGTCAGAATAGACTTGAAGGCAAGAGGTTTGATTTTTGGTTTTGCACTGGAGTATGAGCCAGCAGCTTGGAAAGTGTGCACGCTGTCCAAACTCACTCTGGTCCTTCAGTGAGCTGTTCCAAGTTCTAAACTGAAAGAAGTTAGATAGCACACTAACCTTTATCAGTAATAACAGTAATAAGTTGATTTCTCATTTGCCTGACTTCTCAAATGAATCAGAACTTGAGGTGGGGGAGGAGGAGTGTTATTTATTGAATCCCTTCAAACCCCAGCACTTCCTAGACAACTAGCTAAGTGAGTAATGACAGGTTTGAAAAGGTCATAAATCTAGACTGTATGCCCTGCCCCTGTCCCCTGAACACCCCAGGATGCTTCCCAGCAAAACTGTCTGATTTGAGGCCATATCTGGTGGCGTAGCACCTAAGGCATTTGACTGCTAACCAAAAGGCTGTGGTTCAAACCCACCAGCCATTCCTCGGAAGGAAGGTTGGGCAATCTACTTCCATAGTGATGTTGCGTCGGAAACGCAAGGAGGGATTGCTATGAGTTGGATCCGACTCAATGGCAGTGAATTTGTTTTTTTTTGTTTTTTTCCTATCTTAAAGTGAGCCTGAAGCCCAGGCATTAATCTGATTCTTTCACCAACTCTCTCAAAACTTTCTCATTTGTGCATTCTCACCAATAAATGCAGAAAACAGAAAAATGTCATTTCTGCCTCTTTTTCCCCTTTGATAGATCTCTTGCTGGACAAATTGAGTTGAGTTTATTATCTCTGCCAAGAGGAATGACCCTCAAATTCTTACTGTTCCCATTCTACTTTTCCTAGGTCTATCTTCTCATCCATAAAGGCAAAAGAACTTAGAATCCTAATTAACTCTTAACAAAGCATTCCAAATTCCTCTGACTTTTCACCCTTACCTTCTCCTGGATGCCTTCATCATCACCAGCAAAGTACAAAATAGGGACATTGAGCTCAGAGGCTGCTACCCATTGAAGAACAGCTTGGAGTTGCTTATTCTGAACAGTATCAGTTAGATTCTGGTTGCTGACAATCACTTTCGCGGATGCACATCCTTCAGGGGGCCGTCCTGATATACCTCTCAGTTCGTTCTGGATGGCGTGATAGGCATTCTGCAGGAGAGTCTCTGCGGTCCCTGTGCCCTTGACTGGCAAACACTCATATAAATTGTCTGGGGAGGCTGAAATTGGTCTGCTTGCATCCCCAGACTTATCATCTCCCAGCTCTGCCAAGGGAGAGTCACAGGACTTGGCAATAATGAGACACAACTTCATCACTGAATCCATCAAATGTTCTACCATCTGCCCATTCATGTGGCCATCCAGCTGGTTGGCAACCATCTTGGTCAGCCCAGCTAAGATACCCCCAGTCTCCTCCCCATCACATACTTTGGTGGGAGAAGGGGTCACAGGTCTTTCACACAGGTTGCTATCTTCCTTAGTTGGATGTTTTGGAAGCTTGGGTTCAGAGCTATGATCACTCTTGAAAATGGTCTCACTAAGTAAATTCCGGATGAAGTTGAAGAAAATGCTCATTAAATCCTTCTTTTCTGCTTCTTCTTTATCACCTCCCATAAAATGAGGAAACTTAAGGGTAGACTCATCAGAAACTTCAGGGGACTTGGTGGCAGGCAAGTTGGTGCTGCCAGCAGCTTCAAGGAAGCTCTGTGCATCCATTCTTCCTCCCTGAGCGAGATGGTATTGGATCAGAAGTAGGGCAGATACAATCAAGTCCTTGGCCCAGGAGTCTGAATCATACATAAAATTCTCAGGTTTCTCTGGGTGATGCATGGGGGGACTGTGGCAAGTCTCCTGAGTGTATTCAACAGAAATGTCTGGTTCAGGTTTATCCTGTTTGTTGGAAAATGCAAATGTGGCACGCTGGAAACCTGGAGATTTACAGTCTTTCTGTTGACTTTTATGCCACAAGGTCAGTCCTTCTTTGATAAGGTGTTCACCCAGAGTTTCAGCACAAGACTTCTCAGGTTTAATTTCAGGGGAGTACAATTTTTCTCTGAGTTTAGCCTCAGATTTCATTGTTGTAAAGTTTACATTTTGGTGTTTAGGATCACCCATTCCCTTCGTGGAGACAAGAGAATAACTCTCAGCCTTGGATTTCCTGACATTCTCAGGGGCTTTCTTGGCAAACATCACAGTGTATAGCTTGCTCAACATGGCATCCATGATATCTGTGGCCTTCTGGCTTCCATGGGAGAAGAGACTTCTTTTCACTGCTGAGACAAAATCTGTATCAGTCATGAGGGTCCCTGTGACATTGTGGAGGTTCCTCATGAAGGAGTCAATGAGATCTGAGACCACTTCTTTTGCATGTCTGATCAGTACTTTCTTCAGCAAGATAGTGGCAATGGTTGTGTCCTTCACTTGGATCCTCAGAGTCTTCATAATAGAAACCATCATATCAGACACCACACTATTAGCATAAGTCATGATCCCTTGACTAATGGAAGCTGTGAAGTCATCAGGCCTTTCTGGTCCTCTAAACATCCTTCTCTCTGCAGGTAAAGACCTTCCAGAGTCTTTGGCATCACCTGCATTATGAGATTCAAACACTTCCTTGTAGAAGAAAGACTTCTTAGAAGCAGACTTCTCATCTGGATTCTTGCTTTCCTTGGTGTTCTCCTTGAATTTCAAAGTGCTCTTGTATTTCATATTTGACGGACTTTGTGATGAGTCTAAAACTCTGTCTCCAGAGCCAGGAGCTTTGTCTGAAACAGCATTATTGGAACATACAGTAACAGTCCGGTTTACCAGATCTGATGCCATCTTACTCAAACTTTTGTTGGATGTGGGTTCATCACCCATGTACAGTGATTGATGGACACATTTGTTTTCAGAGCCATCAATCTTCTCATTGATCTCCTTGCGGGCCATAGCTATGACTAGATTCGTTAGGCGGTTAGCATAGAAGGACACTTCATCTACTGACTTCTCATTACCAGTGGAGCCTTGGGGAGGGGTCTCTTTATGAGTGATCTCAAAATGCATTCTCCCTGGACAGCCCTTGTTAGTGGTGTTGTAATAGTCCACAGAGAAACCTTTGTGTGGGTTTCCTGAGGTGGTCATTTCCCCACCAAATGATGATTCTCCAGGCTTGAACTTAGCATCTTGGAACTCTGCTGTACTTTTTTCCAGGTCTCTGCGGAGCCAGCTGAGCACTCTGATGGGATCAGTTGGAGCTTCCTTAAAAACAGACAAGGATTCATCCGACTATAACAAAGTAGAGATACGTGGTATTCAGAACAACCTCAAAGATCAGTTATAAAAAAAATTTCACCCCTCTTAGGCCTTAATTGCTTCATCATCATAATAAAATAACCAACTTTATTGAGTGGTTGCCATGGATCAGGCACTGTTCCACCTATTTTAAGACTAGCAGCTAGTCATCCTCATTTTACACAGGAGGAAACTGAAGAATAGAGAAGTTAAGTAACCTAATTATCTAATCATTGACTGAGCAGGGATTCCAACCCAGGCAGTCTGACTCCAGAGCCCATACTGTTGGTCACAACACTACATTTTGTCCAACAACCTATACACTTAAGATGTGACAGTCATCAGCTACATAGAAGAGTTGGCATTTGACCTGAATCAGTAGGTTTTTCCTGTATTGATATTGCTATTTCCTATGGCTTACCTGTTTTTGTTTAGGTCTCTTTTTATACGTATAGTTTTAGGAAAATTAGAGAATTCAAAGACAAATAGGCATTGTTGATCACTTAGCCAGACTACAACTAGAACAGTCTTGCTATGTTAATGGCTTCCAATGGACTATTTGACATCACTTAAGTTAATAATCTGATCTAGAAGTGAGGAGTTAATATTTATGCATAATTTATTAGATTTGTATTAATATAGATAGCTTAATGGACACTAGCAGGGGTAAGTACATGCACATATTTACATGTGTATAGGTTGTAGTTTATATGTGGAAAAAAACTCTTGCCTTGAACATAGGATACAATCAGATAATATATGTAAAAGGGCCCTATTTGTTATTAACTGTAAATAATTGCTGTAATTATAGAAGTAGTTCTATTTGGAAATGACCACAAGTATTGTCTATCTTGTTAATTCATTACTAAGTGTCATAGTTACTAGGTAAAAAGCAACAAAACCCAATCACTGTGGAATCATTTCCAACTCATGGCGACCCCATGGGTGTCAGAGTGGAACTGTGCTCCATAAAGTTTTCAATGGCTGATTTTTAAGATCACCAGGGGTTCTTGCAAGGTACCACTGGTTGGACATGAACCACCAACCCTTCAATCAGCAGCTAGGTATATCAACTCTTCATACTACCCAGGGACTCCAAATACTATTGTTGTGTGCTGTCAAATCAATTCTGACTCATAGTGACCCCATAGGACAGAGTAGAACTGCTCCATAGGGTTTCCTAGGCTGTAATCTTTACAGGAGCAGATTGCCAAGTCTTTCTCCTGGAGAGCCACTGGGTGGGTTGGAACCACCAACTTTTCAGCTTAACCATTGTACCATCAGGACTTCTTATTTCAATTACTAGGTACCCCCCAGAACCCCAAAACCCACTGCTGTCCAGTCAAATTTAAACTCATAATGTCTCTATAGGACAGAGTAGAACTGCTCCATAGAGTTTCCAAGGCTGTAAATCTTTATGGAGGCAGACTACCCTATCTTTCCTCTGCAGAATGGCTGGTGAGCTCTGTTGACTTTTTGGTTAGTAGTCAAGCACTTAACCACTGCACCACTGGTACTATTTGTTAAATACGAACCTTCGTGGTGCAATGGTTGTTGTTGTTAGGTGCCATTGAGTCAGCTTCAACTCATAGCAACCCTACATGCAACAGAATGAAACACTGCCCCAGCCTCACAATCTTGCCATACCTGAGCCCATCATTGCAGCCACTGTGTCAATCCATCTTGTTGAGGGCCCTCCCCTTCTTTGCTGACCCTCCACTTTACCAAGCATGATATCCTTCTCCAGGGAATGGCCCCTTCTGACAACATGACCAAAGTAGGTGAGATGAAGTCTGGCCATTCTCACTTCCAAGGAACATTCTGGCTGCACTTCCTTGAGGACAGATTTGTTTGTTCTTTTGGCAGTCCATGTACTTTCAGCATTTTTTGCCAACACCATAACTCAAAAGCATCAACTCTTCTTCAGTCTTCCTTGTTCATTGTCCAGCTCTCACATGCATATGAGGTGATAGAAAATACCATGGCTTGAGTTAGGTGCAACTTAGTCTTCAAGGAGACATCTTTGGTCTTCAGTATTTGAAAGAGGTCTTTTACAGCAGATTTTCCCAGTGCAATATGTTGTCTGATGTCTTGACTGCTGCTTCCACTGGTGTTGACAGAGCTCCTATTGTGGAACCAAGTAATATGAAATCTTTAACAACGTCAATCTTTTCTCCATTTATTATGGTGCTGCTTATTGGTCTGGCTGTTTTAGGATTTTCATTTTCTTTATGTTGAGATATAATCCATATTGCAGACTGAAGTTTTTAATCTTCATCAATAAGTGCTTCAAGTCATCTTCACTTTCAGCAAGCAAAGTTGTGTTCTCTGTATATCGCAGGTTGTTAATGGTTCTTCCTCCAATCCTGATGCCATATTCTTCCTCTACAGTCCACCTTCTTGGATTATTTGTTCAACATACAGATTGAATGCATATGGTGAAAGGATACAACCCTGACACACTTCCTTCTTGATTTTAAACCATGCAGTATTTCCTTGTTCTATTCGAACAACAGCCTCCTTGTCTGTGTACAGGTTCCTGATGAGCACAATCAAGTGTTCTGGAATTCCCATTCTTCTCAATGTTATCCATAATTTGTTATGATCCACACAGTCAAATGCTTTTGCATAGTCAATAAAACACAAGTAAACATCCTTCTGGTATTCTTTGCTTTCAGCTGAGATCCTTCTGACATCAGCAATGATATCCTTCATTCCACATCCTCTTCTGAATCCAGCTTGCATTTCTGGAAGATTTCTGTCAATATACTGCTGCAACCATTTTTTAATTATCTTCAGTAAGATTTTACTTGTGTGTGATGTTAATGATATTTTTTTATAATTTCCGTTGTTCGATAATTTCCACATTCTGTGGGATCATCTTTCTTTGGGTACAAATATCTCTTCCAGTCAGTTGGCCAGGTAGCTGTCTTCCAAATTTCTTGGCATAGATAAGTGAGTGCCTCCAGTACGGCATCCATTTGTTGAAACTTCTCATTGGGTATTCCGTCAATTCCTGGAATCTTGTTCTTTGCCAATTCCTTCAGTGCAGCTTCAACTTCTTGCTTCAGTATCATAGGTTCTTGATCACATGCTGCCTCCTGCAATGGATGATCATTGACCAATTCCTTTTGGTACATTGACTCTGTGTATTCCTTCCATCTTCTTTTGATGTTTGCAGCATCATTCAATATTTTCCCCATAGAATCTTTCAATATTGCAACTAAGGCTTGATTTTTTTCTTCAGTTCTTTCAGCTTGAGAAATGCCGACCATGTTCTTCCCTTTCGGTTTTCTAACTCCAGGTCTTTGCACATTTCATTATAATAATTGACTTTGTCTTCTTGAACTGCTCTTTGACATCTTCTATTCAGCTCTTTTATCTTGTCATTTCTTCCATTTGTTTTAGTTACTGTTCACTCAAGGGCAAGTTTCAGAGTCTCTTCTGACATTGATTTTGCTTTTTTCTTCCTTTCCTGTCTTTTTAATAACTTTTGCTTTCTTCATGGATGATGTTCTTGATGTCAACACACAATTCTTCTGGTCTTTGGTTATTGGTGTTCAATGCATCAAATCTATTCTTTAGCTGGTCTCTAAATTCGGGAGGGATATAAATCAAGGGCATATTTTGATTCCATGGACTTGTTTTAATTGTCTTCAACTTCAACTTGAACTTGCATATGAACAACTGATGGTCTGTTCCACAGTCAGTTCTTGGCTTTGCTTTGGCTGAAGACATTGAGCTTCTCCATTACCTCTTTCCACACATGTAGTCAATCTGATTCCTGTGTACTCCATCTGGCTAAGTCCACATGTATAGTCATCTTTGGTGTTGTTGAAAAAAGGTATTTGCAATGAAGAAGTCGTTGGTCATGCAAAATTCTATCATGCGGTCTCCAGCGTTATTTCTATCACCAAGGCCATATTTTCCAAATACCAGTGATTCTTCTTTGTTTCCAAAAAGGTGTTCAAACCCACCAGCAGCTCCGTAGGAGAAAAGACCTAGTAATCTGCTTTCATATAGATTTCAGCCTAGAAAGCCCTATGGGGCCGTTTTAATCTCTCCTATAGGGTCGCTAGGGAGCTCTGGTAGCATAGTGCCCAAGGCACTTGACTGCTAACCAGAAGGCTGGTGGTTCAAACCCACCAGCCACTCTTCGGAAGGAAGATGGGGCAATCTACTTCCGTAGTGATACTGCCTCGGAAACCCAAGGAGGGGTCACTATGAGTCAGATCTGACTCGGTGGCACATAACAACAACAACAACATAGTGTTGCTATAACACACAACAACAATATTTGTATTTGATAAATACTTATATTTGCCAAGGAACATGCTAAATGCTTTACCCACAATATCTAATTTAATCCTTATACTGACCCTGTTGTTGTTGTTGATTGCCGTTGAGTCGGCCCCGACTCATAGCGACCCCTCCTTGGGTTTCCGAGGCACTATCACTACGGAAGTAGGCTTGCCCAACCTTCCTTCCGAGGAGTGGCTGGTGGGTTTGAACCGCCAGCCTTCTGGTGAACAGTCAAGTGCCTTAGGCACTATGCTACCAGAGCTCCCTAGCGACCCTGTAAGGTAGGTATTATGTTGAATTTAGCTTTTTCATATTTTACACTTGAGAAAATTGATGCTTAGAAAAATCAACTACTTTGGTTAGCATCTCACAGCTAGTAAATAGGGCTATTCAAATACAGTCCTGACTCTAAAACCAGTGCCCTGCACATCTAATATACACTGCTGTTTGTTGATGAGTTGGAAAGAAAAGCAGTTGTCCTAGTCCTCTGCAGGCATGGGTTAAGCTGCCTGTAATGATGTAAGGATTAAAGGCCAGAGTGCTTGGTTCAGAATCTCCCTAAATGGTTCTCCTAATTTGAACAATAGCTACTACAGGGAAAATGTTGTGCTTTAGTGGAAAAGTATTTATTATCTCTATTATACCCTTCCAAATGATCTGACTCTACTTCTCTTGGAGCTGTTTTGCAACTCTATGAACTATAGATAACATAGCACTACAAAAGAATTGTCTATAGACATGTAAATTATGCCCTGACTAGGTTCAACTGACTTGGTGTCTTCTGCTCACACAGTGGAAAAGGCTAGTTTCACCTTCAATTGCACATTCATTTTAATATTCCCTATCTATAAAATTATCTGTCCTTTTTTTCCTTTGAACTCATAACATCTCACCAATTTCCTCATTAATGAGTCAACTAAAATCTTTAACATGTATTCATTTTTCTTTGTTGTTTATATTTTTGAACATTTTATTGTGGTTTGGGTGAAAGTTTGCAAAGCATATTTGTTTCCTATTCAACAATTTGTATACATTTTGTTTTGTGACATTAGTTGCAATCCCCTCAATGTAACAGCACTCTTCCCACTTTCTCCCTGGGTTCTTCATTTCCATTTGTCCTTCTTTCCTGCTTTATGAATTCTGTTTTTGGGTGAATGTTGCCCTCTTGGTCTTGTATGGTGGATTGTTCTGAGGACTATGTTCCTCACGTGTGTTATTGTTCATTTTACTGGCCTGTCTATTGTTTGGCTGAAAGGTAATCCCCAAGGGGAGAGTTCAGTTCCAGGCTTGCAGAGAGTCTAAGGGCCACATTCTCTGGGGTTCCCCCAGTCTCTATAGCCAGTAAGTCTGGTCTTTTTAATGATTTTGAATTTTGTTCTATATTTTCCTCCTATTCTGCCCAGGACTTATTATTACAATCCTGGTCAGAACTGTATGAGAGCTTAACATCAGAAGCAGTTGTGTTTTTAAATAGTGCAATCTGAAAGTAGAGGCTTAATTCCATTTTAAAGTCTTGACATGAATCTAGAATCTATATTGAATTGTAATGCCCTTTTCTAACAGCAGTCCCTCTAACCTCGATGCTGACCATATACCCTAAAGAAGACATTCTTTTTCTCTGAGATCTGGCAGGTGCAGGATATCATAATATATTCCCAAAGGGTTTTGCCACTATGATCAAACGGATGTAAGATGTGATAGCTTATACCTAAAGGGGCTTTATATACAGCATTATCGATAAATCTTTATAATAGACCCCTCTCTTAGTTATCCAGTGCTGTTATAAGAAATGTACCATAACAGAACAAATATAACAAATTTATTCTGTCACAATTTAGGAGGCTAGAAGTTCAAATTCAGAGCACTGGCTACAGGAGAAGCTTTAGGAAGTTTCTTTGTCCTAGATGGATCCAAAAATAAGGACCCTGGGTCCAAAAGATGCACTCCACTTCCAGCTCTTCTTTCTTGGTGGTAGTAGGTCCTCCTCTCTCTGCTTGCTTCTCGATTTATAAAATTCTTGTAAGATAAAAGCTGTTGTAGGCCACTCGCCCTGGAAATTCCCCTACATCCCCTTATATACTGTGATGGGATTAAGGATGCTGCAGCCCACTGTAATCTTCTTACAACTGATTGATTTATCACATCAGATTACATCATGAAGGATCATTACATAACTGGCACATTACATCATTACATAACTGCTAAACCACTGAGAATCATGGCTCAGTGAAATTGACAACATATTTTGGGGGAGCACAATTCAATCCATGACACCCCCAGAAAGCAAGTTTTATAGAAGATTACCTGAAAAACTTGTCCTGACATTTTCCTGTGACTATCCTGTAATAAAGTGAAGAGCATATACGCTTGCAATTATGTACTTGTGACCAATCATGTACGACCACTCATCTTTAAGCTTATCATACTGTGGTGGTTTGCATGTTACTGTGAGACTGGAAGCTATGCCACTGGTATTTCAAGTACAAGCAGGGTCACCAATGGTTTCAGACAAAGAATAAGAAGGACAGGGCCATCCACTTCTGGAAAAAATTGGCCACTGAAAACCTTGTGAATAGCAGTGAAACATTGTCTGACATAGTCCTGGAAGATGAGCCCCTCAGGTTGGAAGGCACTCAAATTATGACTGGGGAAGAGCTACCTCCTCAAAGTAGAGTTGACTTTAATGATGCGTATGGAGTAAAGCATGGATGGTAAAGTAGAGGGTCAGTGAAAAAGGGGAAGACCCTCAACGAGATGGATTGACACAGTGGCTGCATGGTACCTTGAAAAAGAGCCAACTTGAGACCATAGTCTTGGGGGACATCATGCTCAATTGGCACAACACAGTTCATAAAAATCTTGTTCTACAACCTACTTCAGTGAGTAGCGACTGGGGTCCTAAAAGCTTTTGAGCGGCCATCTAAGTTGCAACAATTTATCTCCTCTCATCTGAATCAAAGAAGAGTGAAGAATATTAAAGACATCTGGAAACAATTAGTCCAAGGATAAGCTAGACCATGAGGACCTCAGCCTTCACGACCCCAAGACCAGAAGAACTAGATGGTGCTGGACTACCAATGCCAGCTGCTGAGAAAGAGACCAAAACTGAAGATCTTGGATAGAGTCGGAGGGAATATGTGGAACAAAATTCAAAAACACAAATATGACCAGAATTACTGGTTAGACAGAACCTGGTGGAACCCCCAAGACTATGGCCCCAGGTTACCCTTTGAGCCTAGAATTGGACACAATCCTGTGGATTGGCTCTCAGCCCAACAGTAGAAAGTCCTCCATGCAGAACACTTACCCCAGGGTGATGCACTCACCTACTCTAGGGAGATACACCTCTTAGAGCAATCAGCCATGAGGCAACAGAGGGGTAACTTTCACATGGAGGGAAAGATGGACAGACAGGAGTACAAAGTTAAGAAGGGCACAGGGAGTTGATAGTCACAGGGACAGAAGGGGAGGAGAGAGCTTGTTATGCCCGGGGATGTTAATCGGGGTATGAAATGAAATGTACAGGAACTGTTGAATGCAAACTAATTTGCTCTGTAAATTTGCACCCAAAGCACAATAAAAAACAAAAATGTATAAAAACAGTGGGCTGAAGCACGGTAGGGATTGTGAGGATGGTGCAGGAGCAGGAAGTGTTTTGTTCTGTTGTACATAGAATCACTATGCGTAGGAGCCAACTTGATAGCACCTAGCAACAACAATCAATCATGTAAATCCCCCATGTATGAGCTCTGGTGGCTTAGTGTCTACGGCACTTGACTGCTAACCAGAAGGCTGGTGGTTCAAACCCACCAGCCACTCCTAGGAAGCAAGGTTGGGCAATCTACATCCACAGTGATACTGCTTCTGAAACCCAAGGAGGGGTCGCTATGAGTCGGGTCTGACTTGACGGCACATAACAACAACAACAACATCCCTGAAAACTCCCCACTTTTGGATATCTTGCCTTTGACTTGCCTGATTGTCTTAAAGCCAATTATGATTTTGTAACATTTAGTTCTTGCACCAACTACACAAAAATGTTTTCTTCCTCATTGTCCAGTGGAGTGGCCATTTTCACTTTGTGAATTTCGACATCTTCCCAGTCCAGATCATCTGTATCCCTTAATAAATCTCTTTTGCTTTTACGTAAATAGACTATCATGTTGCTCTGCGGCATTTCTCGGTATTAGAAGTGGGATTTGAAGGACCATTGCATGCAGCTACTCCTGAGGACTGAGAACTGGACTTAGGTGCCAAGCAGGGCTACTTGGGCTCACGGCTCCATGAATTTCTCAGGAGTTGCTGCTAGGTAAACAAATGGCTTTGTGTAAAGCTCTTCAAGGTTGTTGAGGGATTCTTGTTTCATTTTGTCCTTATCGATTTCATTTTGTCTTCCTAACTATAGGCTTGCTTTGCGGTCCAACCACCCCACCCCCCACCCGTCTGAGAACTCTTCAGACATGCTGGAATGCTTTCTTTCTGTTTGTTTGCTGGCAAGTGTTATCTCCAGGTATAGGTAAGACTGCCTTTGATTTAGGATGCAGCTCTTGCATATGTCTGTAGATTGTGTTTGAGCACCGCTAGGGGTCCTTGGTTGTATCTGTAGATTTATAAGTTTCAAGAGAAATTGCACATGCTGAACCCTGGTAAGGGCTGTCTCTATGCATGCTAGTTAAGAAATAGCACAGGTTGTTGTTCATTAAGAAACATGTGCTTAAACATTGTTCCACCCCCTACTTTGGCAACTGTGACTGGGATCTTAAAAGCTTGCAAACAGCCATCTAGATGCAATGATGGGTCTCTCCTCATCCAGAGCAAAGAAGAATGAAGAAAATCAAAGACTCATGGAAACAATTAGTCCTAGCAACTGGTACACCATGCAATCTGCAGGCTATATGACTATGAGACCAGAAGAACTAGATGGTTCCATGGATACCACAGTCAACCACTCAGAGGGGGATCTATGTAGGAGATCCTGGATAGAGAGGGAGAACAATGTGGAACAAAACTCAAAATCATTTGGGGGGCGGGGAAGGGGGCACCAGGTTTGCTGGTCTGATAGAGCCTGGTGGAACCACTGTGACTATGGCCCCTAGCTGCCCTTCAGGTCTGGAATTGAACCCATACCTGTGGCTTCCAGCCAAACAAAAGAAAGGCATATGAGTTGAACACTTACCTGAGGTAGACACACTCCTTGGAGAGAACAATCATGGGAGAAAGAAGGGCTGTTTATGCACAGGGAGACAGCTCTGCTAACCAGAAGGAGGGAAGCTGTTGCATTGTGGTAAATTGTAGCCAATGTCATGAGACAAAGTGTATGTGAACTGCTGTATGGAAAGTGAATTTGCTCTGTAAATTTTCACCCAAATCACAATTAAAAAAAAGAAAGAAAGAAACACGTGTTGTTGCTTGGTAAGATAGGGAATGCCATGCCTGAAAATCAGGCTGGACCTCTCTCAAATACTCCAGTGGCTTAGATATGTAAGCATTATAGGTCCTGTTGCTGTTTCAAACAGTGGACATTGGTGTGTGATTACCAAAGGATTCTCTAGAAAGTCAGTGGCCATCTTTGGGGCAAGGATTACTTGTCCCAGGTTTGGGGCAAATGTTATTTGTCCAGGTTTGGGAAAAGGGTTCTTGTACTGGACCCAAGGGAGATCTCTGGTAATTTTAAGAAAAGTTGACATAACTAAAACAGCTTGAAATTTTCACTATTTGTATATATGTGTGTGTGTGTGCTGCCTTATTTTGTGTTCTGCTGTTTAAAGAATGTCATGCTATTATTGGCGGTCATTAAATAGAAAATCATGAGGAAAAACATAAGCAGAGACTTTACAATCCTGTTACTTAAATTGACTTCAGAAATCCAGTGAATGCATGCTTCTCACTCAAGACGGTGTCCACCTGGATGAAATCTGCAGTGAGTGGGTCACCTAGAAATGTGGATGAGATTCCTCTCCTCCCCTTTTTTCTTAAATTGTGCTTTTAATTTTTTTTTAAATATTTGTTTTACGTTCAACAGTTCATGGACATTTGATTTCATGCCTCATCACCATCCACAACCATAAAAACTCTCCCTCCCTCCCTCCCCTCCCTGTGACTACCCCTTCCCTGTGCCTTTCTTAACTATGCATTCCTGTCTGTCCAGCTTTTCCTCTATGTGAATGGTACCACTCTGGTGTCACATGGCTGACTGATGAGATTTTGTCTCGAGGACTTCAATTCTAATCTAGAGAGAGTATGTAATCTGGGATTCCTTTTTTTTTTTCTTTCTTTAACATAAATTTGCTCTAAGCTCCAAATAAAATTCCTTCTTAGTCTTATGAAATGGGCTTTCAATAGCTGCTCTGAAATATTTTAATACAAATTGGTTCATTAGGAAAGTACACTGGAAACAATAAATTGTTTATTTTGGATGGTATAATAAGGCCCTTAAAAAGAAGCAAGTTATTCTAAACTGCTTTCTCTGAAATATCTTGTGAAAAATATGAAAAACAGCTGTGAAAATCTAATTTTCACCTCTGGATGGTATCATTAAATTAGATGAGAATATTTCTTGAAGGAACTCACTATGACATGGTTTTGATGATAAATAAGTAAGGGATTATGAATTAACTAATTAACCCACTGCCATCCAGTAGATCCTGACTCATAGTGACCCCTATTGGGTTTCCAAGGCTGTAAATCTTTACAGAAGTAAATTGTCTCATCTTCCTCCCATGGAGCAGCGGGTAGGTTTGAACAATCGAGCTTCTGGTTAGCAGCCAAATGCTTTACCGTCTATGCCACCAGAGTTCTTTGTTTATGGATTAAACCAAAAACTCGCTGTGTTGAGTGGGTTCTGACTCTCAGTGACCCCTCCTTGGGTTTCCAAGGCGGTCCATCTACGAAAGTAGATTGTCCAGCCTTCCTTCCGAGGAGTGGCAAATTTACCAGTCAGTTGGAGAAAAGAAGACTGGGCTATCTACTTCTGTACAGATACCACCTCAGAAACCCAAGGAAGGGTCACTATGAGTCAGAACCGACTAGATGGCAGTGAGTAAAGGACCTCTGGTGGCGTAGTGCCTAAGGCATTTGACTGCTAACCAGAAGGTTGGTGTTTCAAACCCACCAGCCACTCCGCGGAAGGAAGATGGGGCAATCTAGTTCCCTAAAGATTTACTGCCTCGGAAACCCAATGAGGATTGCTATGAGTCAGAATCGACTTGATGGCAGTGACTTTGTTTGGTTTTTAATATTACAAAGAATTAATGAAAGGAATTCATTTTGGCAAAACGTTTTTGTGTTTATGACAACCTTGAAAGCAAAAGCTTTCCAAGTCAGACCTGACTCATAGCAACCCTTCCTTGGGTTTCCAAGGCGGTATCACTACAGAAGTAGATTGCTCAACCTTCCTTCCAAGGAATGGCTGGTGGGTTTGAACCACCAGCCTTCTGATTAGCAGTCAAGTGCCTTAGGCACTACGCTACCAGAGCTCCTAGTGAGCTATTAAAGAATGTGTTTTATTTAAGGAAAAGGGAATTTTGTCTTAGAGTGAAATTAGTAGTTCCAGAGATACAGGAAAAGCCTGGAGGAATAAAAGGGGGGGGGGGTAGCTAAAGAGCTTCCCCCCCAGTAGAGATCAAAGG
>NW_006921627.1:8903541-8912489 GCF_000298275.1 Orycteropus afer afer
CCTAGCTGCCCTTCGGGTCTGGAATTGAACCCACACCTGTGGTTTCCAGCCAAACAAAATACAGGCATGTGAGTTAAACATTTACCTCAAGTAGATACACACCTTGGAGAGAACAATCATGGGAGAAAGAAGGGCTGCTTATGCACAGGGAGACAGCCCAGGGGGCAGGAGTGTATGGAGGGATGGACACTGGGAAGAGGTAACTATGGGGGGGAAGTGGGAAGGGAGCTGTTGATTGTGGTAAATTGTGGTCAATGACATGAGACAAAGTGTATGTGAATTGCTGTATGGAAAGTGAATTTGCTCTGTAAATCTTCACCCAAATCACAATAATAACAATAATAATAAAAGTACTGTCTTAATGTAGTTACCAGAAATTTGAGTGGATCCCCATCACTGAGGATCCATGGGTAAACTCTCTTTACTTTAGGAGAATTCTAAAAAGCCAAGGTAGAAATTACAATGAAACTCACTTAGAACAGCCTCAGGGAAGATTTCCACCCTTAGACAAAGCCTTCAAGTTGTTATATTACTGAGTTGGTCAGTTGTGCAAAAAACCTTGTGATTCCCAAAAACCAGTTGATGTAGTTTAAATGGCTAAAATTAGATTGGGGAAATAATGGAAAATGGTAAAAAGTTTAAATGATAACTTAGAATATTTAAACAAACCTCACTTCAACAGTAATTATGTTTTATAGCACGCAGGCTTACAATAATTTCTAAGATCTTTTAGATAATTTACTGATATTAAATTCAGTTAATAAATACTCATTATAATTTAAAGTTTATATACTTTTTATACACAGAAAATCAAACCAGACCCATTGCTTTTGAGTCAATTTTGACTCATAGGGACCCTGTAGGAAGGAGGAGAACTGCCTCATGGGGTTTCCAGGGTTGTAAATCTTTGCATGTGCAAACTGCCTAGTAGTTCTCCCTTGGAATATACATATTGAGGCCCACTAATGAGTATGTTCATTTTTACCATTTCTAGGGCTATACTGTAAGAAGGAGCTCTGGTAGCATAGTGTCTAAAGCACTTGACTGCTAACCAGAAGGCTGGCGGTTCAAACCCACCAGCCACTCCTCAGAGGAAGGTTGGGCAATCTACTTCAGTAGTGATATTGCCTCCGAAACCCAAGGAGGGGTCGCTATAAGTCAGGTCCAACTCGACAGCACGTAACAACAACAACATACTGTAAGAGATTTGCAGCAAAGATAATGCTTACAAGACTTATTAAAGGGGCATTTATTTGATATAGTCAAAGTTTTATCTGTCTGGTCAAAGTTTAATGATTTATGAGATATATTAGGAACTTTAATGTTAAACCTACCACTCGTCTTTCAGTTTGTGGTGGCTTGCATGTGCCGTGATGCTGGAAGCTATATCATCGGTATTTCAAGTATCAGAGGGTCAGCCATGGTACCATGGTAGACAGGTTTCAGCAGAGCTACCAAATTAAGTCAGACTAGGAAGAAGGATGTGGTGGTCCACTTCCAAAACAAACAAACAAACAAAAAAAACTGGTCACTGAAAACATTACGAATAGCAGTGGAACATCATCTGATACAGTGCTAGGAGATGAGCCCCTCAGTTTGGAAGAAACTCAAAATCTGACTGGGGAAGAGCTGCCTTGTCAAAGTAGAGTCTACCTTAATGATGTGGATGGAGTAAAGCTCTTGGGACCTATATTTACTGATGTGCCATCACTCAAAAAGAGAAGAAACAGTGTGAAAATCCATTAATAATTGGAATCTACAATGTACAACTATGAATCAAGAAGAATTAGAAGTTGTAAAAAGCAAAATGGGATCCACAAAGATCAATATCCCAGGCATTAATGAGCTGAAATGGACTGCTATTGGCCATTTTGAATCAGACAATTATGTGGCATAGTGCCTAATGCATTTCACTGCTAACCAGAAGCCTGGTTGTTCAAACCCACCAGCCACTCCTTGGAAGGAAGATTGGCCAATCTATTTCCATAGAGATACTGCCTCAGAATCCTAAGGAGGGGTGGCTATGAGTCAAATCAACTCAACGGCAGTCAGTTTGGGCTTTTTTTTTTTTTTTTAATGCTGAGAATGACAAATTAAAGAGGGATTTGACATTCATTGTCAAAAAGAATATTCCAAGATCCACACTGAAGTACAATGCTGTCAGTGATAAGATAATATCCATACACCTACAAGGAAGTCCACTTAACAGGACTATTATTCAAATTTATGCACCAAACACTAAAGCCACTAAAGATGAAGAAATTGATATTTTTGACTAACTTCTGAAGTCTGAAGTTAACCAACATGCAATCAAGCTGTGCTGATAATTATTGGTGATTGGAATGTGAAAGGTGGAAACAAAGAGCAAGCATCGATAGTTGGAAAACCTGGTGATAGAGAAATGACACTGGAGATCACATGATAGAATTTTGCAAGACCAAGGGCTTATTCATTGCACATACCTCTTTTCAACAACATAAACAGTGACTATAGACATGGACCTTGCCAGATGGAATATACAGGAATTAAAACGACTACATCTGTGGAAAGAGATGATAGGAAACCTCAGTATCATCAGTCAGAACAAGGCCAGGGTGGACTGTGGGACACATCATTAATTGTTCATAAGCAAGTTTAAGATGAAGATGAAGAAAATTAAAACAAGGCCATGAAAGTCAAAATATGACTTTGAGTATATGTCACTTTAATTTAGAGACCATCTAAAGAATAGATTTGATGCACTGAACATCAATGACCGAAGACCAGATGAGTTGTGGGATGACATTAAGGACATCATACATGAAGAAAGCAAAAGGTGATTAAAAAGACAAGAAAGGAAGAGAAGACTACAATGGATGACAGAAGAGACTCTGAAACTTGCTCTTGAATGGAGAGTAGCTAAATTGAATGGAAGAAATTATAAAGTCAAAGAGCTGAACAAAAGATTTCAGAGAGCAGCTCTAGAAGACAAAGTATTATAATGAAATGCACAAAAACCTGGAGTTAAAAAACCAAAGGGAAAGAACAGCCTCAGCATTTCTCAAGGTGAAAGAACTGAAGAAAAAAAATTCAAGTCTTGAGATATAATATTGAAAGATTCTATGAGCAAAATATGGGCATGAAGCATCAAAAGAAGATGGAAGGAATACACAGAATCAGTGTACCAAAAAGAATTTCAGGAGGTAGCATATAATCAAGAACCAGTGGGGCTGAATGAAGAAATCCAGGCTGTACTGAAGGAACTGGAGGAAAACAAGGCTCCAGGAATTGACAGATTACCCATTGCAATGTTTCAACAAATGGATGTGGCACTGGAGGTGCTCACTCATTTATGCCAAGAAATTTGGAAGATAGCTACCTAGCTAACCAGTTGAAAGAGATTCATATTTGTGCCCATTTCAAAGAGAGATGATTCAACAGAATGTGGAATTTATCAAACAATATCATTAATATCACATGCAAATAAAATTTTTTCTGAAAATAATTCAAAAATGGTTGCAGCAGTTTTTACAAGACCAATGACTTATTCATTGTAAATATCTCTTTTCAACAACATAAACAGCGACTATAGACATGGACCTCACCAGATGGAATATACAGGAATTAAAATGACTACATCTGTGGAAAGAGATGATAGAGAAACTATTATTTACAGAAAACTGCCAGAAATTCAAGGTGAATTCAGAAGAGGATGTGGAATGAGGAACGTCCATTCCTGATGTCAGATGAATCTGGGCTGAAAGCAAAGAATATAAAAAATATGTTTATCTGTGTTTTATTGACTCTGCAAACACATTCAACTGTGTGCATCATAATACATTTTGCATAACATTGTGAAGAACGAGAATTTCCAAACACTTACTTGTGCTCACGAGGAATCTGTGCATAGAGCAAGAGGCAGCTGTTCAAACAGAACAAGGGGATACTGCATGATTTAAAATCAGGAAAAGTGTGTGCCTGGGTTGTATCCTTTCACCACTTATGCAATATATATACTGAGCAAATAATCCGAGAAGCTGGACTGTATAGAGAAGAACTCAGCATCAGGATTGGAGGAAGACTCATTAAAAACCTGCAATATGCATATAACACACCCTTGGCTGCTGAAAGTGAAGAAAACTTGAAGCACTTACTGAAGATCAAAGTCTTCAGTATGGATTATATCACAACATAAAGAAGAAAAAAATCCTCACAACTGGGTGTTGTTGTTGTTGTTGTTATGTGCCGTCGAGTTGGACCCGACTCATAGCGACCCCTCCTTGGGTTTCCAAGGCAGTATCACTATGGAAGTAGATTGCCCCATCTTCTTTCCAAGGAATGGCTGGTGGGTTTGAACTGTCAGCCTTCTGGTTAGCAGTCAATTGCCTTAGGCGCTACACTACCAGAGCTCCTCACAAATGGGTAGGTGAAAGTTATTAGAGTTAATACTATGTGTTTAATATTAATTACTTTTAAAATTGCTTTATTTTACCAAGTAGGTATTATTGACTGGTAAAAGTCTTTATGTGTTCCCCAGAAGTTTTATTACACCTGTTTTTCTTTTGCATTGCTCCCATCATTCTGTAGTTTCTACTATTCCCCCTCCAGGTGATAATATTGGAAGGGGTGTAATTTGTGCCCCTTGTTGTTGTTAGGTGCCATCAAGTTAGCTCCAACTCATAATGGCCCTGTGAATAACAGAACGAAACACTGCCTGGTCCTGTGCAAGCCTCACAGTCCTCGCTATACCTAACCCATCATTCCAGCCACTGTGTCAATCCATCTTGTTCAGAGCCTTCCCCTTTTTCAATGACCCTCAACTTTGTCAAACATGATATCCTTCTCTAGGGAATGGTTGTTCTGACAACATGACTAAAGATATTGTTATAGTTTTTAGGTGCTGTCGAGTCGTCTCCAACTCAGCAACCCTATGTACAGTAGACTAAAACACTGCCTGGTCCTGTGCCAGCCCCATGATCCTTGCTATACCTGAGCCTGTTGTTGTAGCCACTGTGTCATCCATCTTCTTGAGGGCCTTCCCCTTTTTCATTGACCCTCCACTTTACCCAGCATGATATCCTCCTCCAGGGAATGGTCCTTTCTTAGAATATGACCAAAGTAGGTGAGATAAAGTTTGCTCATTCTTGCTTCCAAGGAGCATTCCAGCTACACTTCTTCCAGGACAGATTTGTTAGTTCTTTCAGCAGTCCATGGTACTTTCAGCATTCTTCTCCAACACCACATCTCAAAAGCATTGACCCTCCTTCGGTCTTCCTTATTCATTGTCCAGCTATCACATGCAGTATGAAGTGATTGAAAATACTATGGTTTGTGTCAGACACACCTTAGTCTTTGTTCTTCAGCACTTGAAAGAGGTCTTTTGCAGCAGATTTGCACAATGCTATATGTCATCTAATATCTTGACTGCTGCTTCCATTGGTATTAACTGTAGAAACCAAGTAATATGAAGTCTTTGACAATTTCAATCTTTTCTCCATTTATCATGATATTATTGGTCCAGTTGTGAGGATTTTTGTTTTCTTTATATTGAGGTGTAATCCAGACTGCAGACTGTAGTCTTCAATCCTCATCAGTAAGTGCTTCAAGTCATGCTAACTTTCAGTGAGAAAAGTTATGTCATCTGCGCATTGCAGGTTGTTAATGAGTCTTGCTGCAACCCTGATGCCACATTCTTCTTCAAATAGTCCAGCTTTCCAAATTATTTGGTTTACAAATTATTGGTTATACAAATTGAATAAGTATGGTGAAAGGATGCAATCCTGACACACTCCCTTCTTGACTTTAAACCCTGCAATGTTCTCCTTGTTCTGTTCTAACAAAAGCCTCCTGGTCTATGTACAGGTTCCTGATGAATACAATCAAATGTTCTGGAATTCCCATTCTTCTCAATGTTATCCATAATTTGCTATGATCCACACAATGCTTTTACATAGTCAATAAAACAGAAGTAAACATCTTTCCTCAAAGGAAGGTTGGGCATTCTTACTTCCGTAGTGATACTGCCTCGGAAACCCAAGGAGGGGTCGCTATGAGTCGTGGCCAACTCGATGGCAAATAACAACAACAACAACAAACATCTTTCTGGTATTACTTGTTTTCAGCCAAGATCCTCTGACATCAGCAATAATATCCCTCATTCCATGTCCTTTTCTGAATCCAACTTGCATTTCTGGAAGTTTTCTGTCAATATACTGCTGCAAATGTTTTTGAATTATCTTCAGTAAGATTTTACTTGCATGCGATATTAATGATATTGTTTGATAATTTCCACATTCTGTGGGATCATCTTTCTTTGGAATGGGTACAGATATGGATCTCTTCCAGTCAGTTGGCCAGGTAGCTAGCTGTCTTTCAAATCTCTTGACATAGTTGAGTGAATGCCTCCAGCACGGCATCTGTTTGTTGAAACATCTCAATGAGTACTCCATCAATTCCTGAAGCCTTGTTTTTCACCAATTCCTTCAGTACAGCTTTGATTTTTTCCTTAAATGCCATTGGTTCTTGACCATATGTCACTTCCTGAAATGGATGAACATAGATCAATTCTTTTCGGTACAGTGACTCTGTCTTCCTTCCATCTTCTTTTGATGTTTGCAGCATCATTCAATATTTTGCCCAAAGAATCTTTCGATATTGCAACTGGAGGCTTAATTTTTTTCCTCAGTTCTTTCAGCATGAGAAATGCAGACGAAGTTCTTCCCTTTTGGTTTTCTAACTCCAGGTGTTTGTACATTTCATTATAATAATTGACTTTGTCTTCTCGAGCTGCTGTTTGAAATCTTCTGTTCAGCTCTTTTATGTTGTCATTTCTTCCATTTGCTTTAGCTACTCTCCATTCAAGGGCAAGTTTCAGAGTCTCTTCTGATACTCATTTTGCTCTTTTCTTCCTTTCTTGTCTTAATGACCTTCTGCTTTCTTCATGGATGATGTTCTTGATGTCATCCACTATTCCTCTGGTTTTCAGTCATTGGTGTTCAATGCATCAAATCTATTCTTTAGATGGACTCTAAATTCAGGAGGGATATAATAAAGTCTTGTTTTGGCCCTTGTGGACTTGTTTTAATTGTCTTCAACTTGAACTTGCATATGAACATTTGTTGGTCTGTTCCACAATCAACTCCTGGCCTTGTTTTGGCTGAAGATATTGAGCTTCTCCATTGCCTCTTTCCACTGATGTAGTCAATCTGATTCTTTTGTACTCCATCTGGTGAAGTCCACATGTATAGCCACTGTTTGTGTTGTTGAAAAAAGGTATTTGCAATGAATAAGTTGTTGGTCTTGAAAAATTCTATCTTGTGATCTCCAGTGTTATTTCTACCTCTAAGGCCAAAGTTTCCACTACTGGTGATTCTTCCTTGTTTCCAACTTTGCATTCCAATCACCAGTGATATATTGTAGAAGTTGGTAAAAATCTTCAATTTCCTCCTCTTTGGCTTTGGTTGTTGGTGTGTAAATTTAAATAATAGTGGTATTAACTGGCTTTCCTTATTGTTATGTGCCGTTGAATTGTGTCCAACTCATAGCAATCTTATGTAGGACAGAACAAAACACTGCCCAGTCCTGTGCCAGCCTCACGATCTCTACTATACATAAGCCCATGGCTACAGCCACCGTGTACAAGGCCTTCTTGGTAGGCATATGGATATTATCTATCACTGACAGCATTGTACTTCAGATAGATCTTGAAACATTCTTTGTGATGATGAATGCCATGCCATTCCTTTTCAATTTGTCATTCCCAGCACAGTAGATTATATGTTAGTCTGATTCAAAATGACCAAAACTGGTCCATTTCAGCTCACTAATGCCTAGGATATCAATCTTGATGTGTTTCCATTTCATTTTTGACAACTTCCAGTTTTCCTAGATTCGCATTTCATACATTCCATGTTCCAACTATTATTGGATGTTTGCAGATGTTTCTTCTCAAAACCAAAGTAGGTGAGATGAAGTCTGGACATTGTCGCTTTCAAGGAGCATTCTGGCCGCACATCTTCCTGGACAGATTTGTTAGTTCTTCTGGCAGTCCAGTGTACTTTCAGTATCTTTGCCAACACCACAACTCAAAAGCATCAATTCTTCTTCAGTCTTCCTTATTCATTGTCCAGCTTTCATATGCATATGAGGCGATTGAAAACCTCATGGTTTGGGTTAGGTACACCTTAATCTTCAAGGAGATATCTTTGCTCTTCAGCACTTCAAAGACATCTTTTGCAGCAGATTTGCCCAGTGCGATAAGTCATCTGATTTCTTGACTGCTATTTCCATTGGTGTTGATTATGGAACCAAGTAATATGAAATCCCTGACAACTTCAATCTTTTCTCCATTTATCATGATCCTGCTTATTAGTGCTGTTATGAGGATTTTCATTTTCTTTATGTTGAGGTATAAGTCATACTGCAGACTATAGTCTTTAATCTTCGTCAGTAAGTTCTGCAAGTTATCTTCATTTTCAGCAAGCAAGGTTGTGTTATCTGCATATCACAGGTTGTTAAGGAGTCTTCCTGCAATCCTGATGCCACATTCTTCTTCATATAGTTCAGCTTCTCAGATTATTTGCTCAGCATACAGATTGACTAAGTATGGTGAAAGGATACAACCCTGATGCCCATCCTTCTTGATTTTAAACCATGCAGCATTCCTTGTTTTGTTTGAACAATAGCCTCCTGGTCTATGTACAGGTTCTTCATGAGCACAATTAAGTGTTCTGGAATTCCCATTCTTCTCAATGTTATCCATAATTTGCTATGATCCACACAATCAAATGCTTTTGTACAGCCAATAAAACACAAGTAAACATCATTCTGGTATTCTTTGCTTTCAGCCAAGATCCATCTGACATCAACAATGGTATTCCTCATTCCTCATCCTCTTCTGAATCCAGCTTGCATTTCTGGAAGTTCTCTGTCATATACTGCTGCAACTCTTGTTTGAATTATCTTCACCA
>NW_006921627.1:8913804-8916015 GCF_000298275.1 Orycteropus afer afer
ACTTCCGTAGTGATACTGCCTCGGAAACCCAAGGAGGGGTCGCTATGAGTCGGGGCCGACTCGACGGCAAATAACAACAACATTCCTATGTAAAGAATCAAGGTGCCCAGAATATAAAAACCTAAACAAAACTCCTGGACCTTATGTTTAGGCATTGTCATGTCTGACCAGTTTAGAATGATAGGGCAATGTGTCTTCAAGCATATAGTTGTCCCACCTAGCCTAGTCTACTCCTTAAAAAAATATATATATATAAAAACAAAACAAACAAACAAAAAAACGTCTTCCCTTCCTTGGTATAGTCACTGATTTAGAATATGCCATTTGAAATGTTTCCACCACTGTGGAAGGAATAACTGATGACATTGCCAATATTTATAGTTATTACTATTTTAAGTGGAATAATTAAATGTTGTGTAAAAATTACTGCTAGTGCTTTGATCCAGAGAACTAACGATACCAATGAATCATCTCATATATATTAATGACATTTACTCTGTCAAAGGACTTGAGTCCCCATTGTAAAGGGTTCCTAATTACATAACAAACAAGTAGGTTCCTCTAATGTGGCTCTACTCCATACTAAGCTTTCATAAAAGGATTACAGAACACTGGGTTCTAAAGTGAGGCATCGTGAAGACAGTGGATGATGATGCTAAGACAAGCAGCCATCCAAGAGGTAATCAAAATGGAGAAGTCCATGCAGAACAAAGCATACCAACCTACGTGTGATCAAAGGATTTTAAATAAAATCTGTGATCAAAAGCAGGGCATGTATAAAAGCTTAAATTCAAAGGAACTTGGTGTGTTTAAATAGAGCAGTCTGAAACCCAAGGCTTAACTCTATTTTAAAGTCTTGACATGAGTCTAAAATCCATATTGTATTTAAAAGCTACCTTTTCTAACAGCAGTTCCTCTAACCTTGATGCTGACATAACCTTCATGCTGATCATATACCCTAAAGGAGATACTATTTTCTCTGAGGTCTGGCAGGCGCAGGATATCATAATCTATTCCCAAAAGGTCTTTCCACTATGGTAAAACAGATGAAAGACTTGAAGGTCTTGATGTACAGCATTATTGATAAATCTTTACAACTGACCTCCAAGAACAGACATGATTGAGAAAGTAATTTTTAAAAAAGTTTTTATAGTAATTTGTATGGAAGTTTACAGAGCAAATTCTCCCTCCATACAGCAGTTCATACACAATTTATCTCATGACACTGACTGCAATTTCCCACAATGTAACAGCTCTCTTCCCACTTCTCCCCCACACCTCTTGCCTGTGTCTTTCCCTCCCTGCACTCTCACGAGAATGCAATTTTCATAGCTGGTTACCCAAAACAACCTGTCTTGCCATTGTCCTGTGGCCATCCTATAATAAAATGCACAGCATGTGCACTTGCAATCATGCAATCCCATATATATGTTATCCATCTATCCTTGCTAAATCCTCACTTTTAACCTTTGACTCCCTTGATTGTCTTTCAGCCAATTGTGATTTTGTAACTTTTAGTTCTTGCTCCAACTGTACAAAAATTATCCAGCAGAGTGGCCACTTTCACCCTGGGAATTTGGATGTCTTCCTGGTTCAGAGCATCACTATCCCTCAATAAACCTCTTTTGCTTTTACTTAGGTAGACTCCATAACATTTGCTGTATGACAGAGCACTCAGTAGTGGCAGCCGGGCACATGTGGTTCTTCTGGTCTCGGGCTACTGGAGGCTGTGGTTCACATGGTCCATTAGTTTGGATTGTTTCTTTGGGTCTTTGATTTTCTTCACTCTTCTTTGCTCCATACAGGGAGAGACTAATAGTTACTTCTTAGGTGGCTTTCAGAAGCTTGTAAGACCCTAGTCACTACTCATCAAAGTAGAATGGAATGTAGAATACTGTCTTTGTGGACTATGTTACACCAATTGAGGTAGATGTCCCCCACGACTATGGTTCTAAGCCCCAGGCCAGTTTACTCAGTCCCTCAAGGATGCTCATTATGGTTAAGAAGTTTTCACACCTTTGCCCCCTATGCTCTACTATATTCACAGATATATTTGCAGCACATACAAATAAGTGTGTAAAATAGCCTCTGCCAAGTTCATGGGTGGCAGTACTCATGGGTGTAACTCCAATACACCATCTGGTATCTGTTCAGCTTGCATATCTACCTATGCAGCTACGTATAAATTATTGTTTGTTGTTACTGTTATTG
>NW_006921627.1:8916660-8921934 GCF_000298275.1 Orycteropus afer afer
AGGTTGGGCAATCCTACTTCCGTAGTGATACTGCCTTGGAAACCCAAGGAGGGGTCGCTATGAGTCGGGGCCGACTCGATGGCAAATAACAACAACAGCAACATATATAAATAGACCAAAGAGATTTTGAACAATTAGAAGATGATATAACATTACATGCAAATAGATGTTTGATAAATATTAATACTGATAATGAAGATTATAATAGTGATTCCATTCAACTATGAGATCCTTCAGGGAGAGAATTCTGTCTCCTTTATTTTTATATCTCTGACTCTGACATCTAGCACTTTGTCTGTGACCGTTATCAATTTATTGTCTCTCCACCTCAAATCCACTCTTCTTTTTCCTGCTTTATGACATGGAGCTAAACCCTATAAGCATTTCTCCTTGGCCATTTGTTTTGTCAATACAGGGCACATAAGGGACATTGTATGATCAGTTTGTCTTACTGGTTCTGGTATGTATGTGTTTTCCATCATGACATAAAATGGATGGCCTGGTAGGGCCCATCTCAGCAGCCTGGTTGTGGGAGAAGGGAGTTTTTCTGAGTTCTTAGTTCCTTCCTTTTGCTACTTCTGGAACTCTTAAAGTCTTTTTTACCTCTTTTAGTAGTTAACTATATTTTATTAGCAAATAATGTTTTTTTATACATTAAATTTTGGTTTTCTTCTCCTGGCTGGAGTTTGACTGATACAGTGGCTGATACAAAGTAAGTATTTAATAAATGTTTATTGAATGATGAAGGCAGAAACAATGCTACTAAGAGTATATTTTCTGAGGATTTTAACACAGTTTACATTTCAGGAAATATTTTCTATAAACCTTGCAGGTATTCATTTCTAATCCCTGTCTATTTGAAAATTAAACAAGATTTCACTGCTGTAAGTTTGTAAATTAGCTATAGCAGCAAATGTCACATATTAAATATCATATGACAAGATTTTTTTTATCAAAATATTAAATTTTTTTGCAATGATGACAACTTTTTGTTCTACAGGAATTCATTTTCCCCTCAAGAATCCCATCTTTTGAAACGAGAGGGTGGTAGGAAGAATAAAGTTACTTCCAAAGCACTCCACATTTTCCTAACCTACTGTTTAGAAGGAGGCTGACCCTTACCATTTTCCATTCCTGGGGTTGGCCATCTTCAGGTGAATAAACATCAACTTTGCATACTCCATTTTGGCTTTGTAACCAATCCACTTTATCTGACATCTGGAAGAGAAAAAGGAGAAAGGCTCATCAAATGGGCAAGCCATATAAAAACAAGAAGAAATAAAGTGATGGGTTGGGGTGTGGAAAAAAGGAAGAATGCTTTCAATATAGACCTGTCCCAAGAGCTACTTCAGACCTACTTTAATTCTGAATGCCTTCATCCTCAGCTCTAAACTACAGGAAGATTTCTTAAATGTATTTGTATGCCTAGGCTACATGATATAGATACTTAATACATATTTGTTAAATGAATGAACTTAAGCAGTTATGTCATGCTCTTTGTGTCCTTGCTTGACTGCTCCCCTCCCCATCCCTGAGATTTTCAATAAACCCTAAGAACTCAACATGATCAAAATAGAATTAATTTACATTTTCTTGTACATAACTTATTCTTTTAACTAATATATACTTTATTTTCTAATTAATTCTAGAGCAACAACTTACTCATATTAGCAGTAAATCTAATAGCTTGCTCTTAAAATTAATCACTTCTCCAGTTATCCAAGGATCCTGGGGGATTTCTCATCCCCATGGTTCAGTCAAACTTCCAAATGCCAGGAGAAGAGATATGATTACATACTGCCTCATAGGCAGTACAGATGCAGTGATGCCCTTGTTGGTGTGAATCCTTTCACAGCTCTACTAACACTTTGCTATATTCCCTAATCTCAATAAATGCACCACCAACTACCTGATATTCCAAGCCAGAAAACTAGGGGTCATCTTAATTGTCTTCTTTAACCCCAAGCCACCTTCTAGCTACTAGTTTTTCTCTTCTCCCATGTTTAGTCATTTTTCTTGAAACAAAGGATTGCCTATACTTGCTGCTTTCATTGTCATTCCAAGCACAATAGCCTCAATTCTATACCTTTGGCCTTATTGTCATTCACTTTCCATGATATCGTATATTAGTAGTCTTTGGAAACATGGCCAACCATCATGATGACTAGAGGTTCTCTACTAGAGTTGCCCAGTGATAATCTGTAAGTATGTGAAGCTTCTCTTCACCCTCTTTCCCCATGTCATATTTCCCTTACCAAGATTCCACACTAAAGTTTCACTTCTTCTACTACAAAGTTTACTCAAATCTAGGAGCTCTGGTGGCGTAGCGCCTAAAGCACTTGATGGCTAACCAGAAGGCTGGCAGTTCAAACCCACCAGCCACTCCTCAGAAGGAAGGTTGGGCAATCTACTTCTGTAGAGACACCACCTTGGAAACCAAAGGAGGGGTCACTATGAGTCGAATCAACTTGATGGCAGTGAGTTTGGTTTGTTTTTATGGCTACTCAAATCTATACCTCAATAAGAAAGGTGGAATAAGATGGCTAATTTTTCTTTTCCTATGTCCCTGAACATTTTTGTGAAGCAGACTTGTATCTTCATACTTTAATTCCAACAATATACTGGTTTAATATTCTGTTATAATAAATTCCAAAAGCTTATCTTGGTTTTTTATAGTGAAATATGTTTTATAAAGAATGAAGTAAGTGGAGGATTATTGAGGTTGAACATCTATTAATTGAAAATAATTGTTTTAAAAGACTTTAGGCTGTGGTATGAGTGAATAGCTCCCTTAAAACAAAAGCAACATAAATCAAAGGCAAATTAAACACATGATTTAAGCTTATATTTTGGTGGCTATATTATTTTTTTGCACAGAATATTACAGATAGTTATTTAAAAGAAAACATAATATGTTTCAGGAGCTACTGTTGTTTGCTGCCACAAGAATTCGTAGCCATTTTTACACCCCAATCACTAACTCAGATTACTGAGCTAGGGAACCAGTTTTTACTCTTCCTGATACCACAATACAATAGATCTCTTGGGTAAACAGTGGGTTTTCCACCTTGATTATGTTTTAGAATCATTGAGAGAACTGTTAAAAACGAACAAAAAAAAACCCACTGAATTTGAATTGCCATCCTCAGAGGATCTTATTTCAATTTTTGGACTGGGTAGTGGCAGTAGGGTACTTAGGCACTGGATTTCTTAAATGTACCCAGGTAATTCTAACATAAATCCAGAACTGAGAATCTCTGGGTTAGGTCCTATCTGGAGAGACCCTGTCTGAGGAAGATGGGACAGCTCAAGCAAGTAATTATTTCATCTCTGCTTTAAACATTTTCTGGGGGTGATTTTCTAACCTTCCTTGGTATATTTCAGTGTCCTGATGCTCTAATAAGGAAATGGTTAATGCCTAGGGGGTTTATATCCCTTTCCCTTCATTGTCTCTCAGCAGCTTACTGTTGTATATGAATACTTTTATCCTTGTATCATTATCATTAAGAAGAAAGTGGAAGGTACTATGATTTGGGCAGAGAATGGGAAGACTTGGAAGCAGATTGTCCTACATAGTTGACAGTACAAGTGAAAGCCGGAAGCTTGGGTCTTTTAATCTTCAGTTTACATTTCATTCTAATGAATTACTTCTTACAGAAAAGGAAAACAACAAATTCATAGGAACTATTGCCTTATTTAAGCTACATATCAAAATTAAAAAACAAGGATGAAATTTTAGTGCAAGGCAGTAAGGAAATCATGTGACTACTTACTCTTACTGAGGACTGGTTCTGAGATATAAGGAAACCTCTTGATTAATTTGTTGTTGTCTTTACTATTCCTAAATTTACCCACCCCTCCTGCCATGTAATATTAGGAATCTGCAATGAAAAGACACAAATAAAAATGACTAATTTTACGTATGAACACTACTACTTTTACTACAAAATATACCTACTCTTGACTTATCGACATGGTTAGGTTCCAAAGACCAGGTTGTTATGTAACCTGGTCAGTGTGTTATGAAAATAGACAAAGACTACATCAGATCACAAAATGGAGAATGATTACATCATTACATAACAGCCAAACTACATCACTACACAACTGCCAACTTCTGAGAAACATGGGCTAGCCAAGTTGACATACAACCTTAACCCTGACAGCATTACTCTTGCCTTGCACCTCAGTGCTTGTTATTGCCAGATATATATCATTAATGCACAAAATAGTACAAAGTAGATTTTTTACAATTTTCATAATTATGAAATGTCAAATGAGATAGTCCATAAGTGAGGAGTAGGTGTAATGACTTTGACTTATTTTTGAATATGTAACATACAAATGGTGAACACAAAATGGCATTCAAATGTCATGAAGGGAGTCCAGATCTTATTTTTGGTGCATAGGTTGGTTCCCAGATGACAAAAAGTGTTCCACATTTTGGCCCAAAATTTCTTAAATGACTATTTTTATTTTTTTTATTCTCTTACTTTTAAATACTTGGTATATAGGTTTATTTAACAATGAGAATACTGAAAAGTTTTGGCTCAATCTCAAAGTTGGATGAATGGGGAATCAGAAGAAAAGTAGCTGGAGTGGAAAAGAAGTGTTCTGAACTCATGGATTTCAAAATACTTTGTAAGTATTCATCCTCTGAGAACTTGAGAGAAATGTATACTCTAGTGGGGTTTTTTGTTTTGTTTTTTAATTTTTATTGTGATTTGGGTGAAAGTTTACAGAGCAAATTCATTTTTCATCTAGTTCTTCTGGTCTTATGGTCATGTTGGCTGAGGTTTGCATGGTCCACTAGTCCCATGGAGTAATTGTTTCCATGTATCTTTAGTTTTCTTCATTCTTCTTTGCTCTGGATAAGGAGACCCCAATTGTTGCATAGAGATGGCCACTTGCAAGCTTTTAAGACCCCAGTTGCAACTCACCAAAGTAGGACGTAGAATGTTTTTGTGTAGTATGTTATGCCAGTTGAGCTTGATATCCCCTGCAACCATGGTCCCAGGCCCACAGCTCCAACAACTCACTCCATCAGGGTGGTTGATGTGCCTAAGAAGTTATCATAGCTTTGCCCCCTATTAGTTCTATTTACATGGACATTCTTACAGCACGTACAAATACGTATATAGAAATATTATCTGCCAGTCTTATATGTGGGAGCTCTGGTGGCATAGTGCTTAAGGCATTTGACTGCTAACCAGAAGGCTGGTGGTTCAAACCCACCAGCCATGCTTCAGAAGGAAGATTGGGCAATCTACTTCC
>NW_006921627.1:8922309-8927877 GCF_000298275.1 Orycteropus afer afer
GCTATGAGTCGATCCAACTCAACGGCAGTGAGTTTGGTTTTTTGGTTTTAACCTTAAATATGGTCATGTATACCCTTGTGTTATAATGGGAGTTCATAGTTAATGTCAAAACCTGTCTTCCAGATCAAGGCTCTTCTGTATATTATCTCTAAGACATTCCAATAGAAGACATAAAGGTATTGTACTCTTATTTTGGAATATTCACCTAGCCCTCCAATAATGTATAAATCCCAGCCCAGATCAAAGATTATCCCATCCATGGAATATTTTCTAAATACCTGATTGAATTGATTGCTCCCTCCTCTAAGTTTGCATCATATTTTGTTTCAACCTTTACATTCTATTTAGTAGTCCAGTTGCTTGTGTATATTTCATCTCCTTTATTAGAGGGCTTTATGAGGGCAGAGGCATTATCTTGGTATTCTTTACAGTAACTAGTAACTTAAAGTTGGTGCTTCATAACTGTCTGATGAAAGAATGACTGAATGGATAGTGCCTATTTCTATTCCAGATAGCTCATTTTTTTTTTTTTCTCTTAAATTGTAGAATCTGAGAATAAAAAAGAAATGGCTTGCTCAGATTTGCTATGGTGGTAAGCCACGCATATATTCAGGCCTTCCTGAAGTGTGACTCCTTCTGGGGATAAGTTCACCATAGTGCAGAGACTTAGCCAACCATTTACTACCTTTCACCCCAATAACACAAATAAATCAACAACTCAAAAGTGCTCTTAAATTCCCTTCATAAGCACAAAGTGTATGTAGTAGTCATGTATACGCAGCCAACACTTGTCCTAGGGTTTTTATACTATTTCCTATGTCCTCTGTGTGTTTGTCTGAATTTATGAAGCTTGTTTTAGACTTTAAACTTCTTATTCTGGATAGCATATATGAAAAGGTACTTAATGCTTTTATGATGATATTCAGATTTCTAAATCAATGCATATATTTCCCACAGTGAAGTGGACAAGAAGAAAGGAAAATATAAAATGTTTAATGGAACCAATGAATGAATAATATTCTAGAGTTAAGGAGGAAAATGAAAGGAAAAAAATGATGCTTTATGTTATTTATTAAATTTGATGAAGAAAGAAAGTGAACTATACATAATATAAAGATAAAATGGACCTCACTCACTGCCATTGAGTCAATTCCGACTCATAGTGACCCCTTTTGGGTTTCTGAGGTGGTAAATCTTTATGGAAGTAGAGTGCCCATTCTTCCTTCTGCAGAGTGGTTGGTGGATTTGAACCGCCAACCTTCTGGTTAGTAGGTAAATGCCTTAGGCACTACACCACCAGAGCTCCTTAAAATGGACCTTAGTGATGATTTATTTCAAACCCCCATTTTATAGATAAAGGAATTGAAGCCCAGAAAGGGAATATTAGAACTAGTGGATATATTCCTGTGATATTCCAGTGCTACAGTTTGACATCTGGGAAGCTGTGAAATTTTTCTATAGCCAATAAAGGGACTGACCTAAAATGTTCCTGAAAAATGCTAAGATCATTATTATCTCAGGTTAAGGAGGATTGAAAATGATGAGTGCCAGTTAGGCAGGGCATAAACAACACAGGGGGTTTGGTTATGGTTGCTATATCCCAGACCATAGCTCCCTTTCAAGACATTTTTCTCCTGTACTTGTCTTAAGCAAAGAGCTCCTGTTTCAGTCAAGGTTTCTAATCTCATAGAAAAGCTCAAATTTTAGACAGTATACATGGAGATCTTGTAGGATTGATACATACCTAGTTTTGAGGTTTATTCAATCACCAGTGCAAAGTTTCAACCAGGTTTATTACTAGTTTTAAAAGGGAAGGATATGGGTTTGCCATTAGGTGAAATTGACTCCCAGGCAACAAGTTTTTTTTTTTTTCTTTCTTTTTTAAAATATAATATTCATTCTTCTTCTCGCTTCCTCCCTTCTGTATGTGCCTGGCACATTGTAGAAATGATATTTGGATATTGCTGAAATCAGAGTTTTAATTGATCTTACTTAAATAAGTGTGTGTGTCTGTGTATTTAAATCTTTTTCTCTAATTCCACTATTCATTGTTAAACTTTCCTGTTAAAGCTTTCCCTTAGTAATAGCTTCTTGCTCTGTTGTTGTTGTGTTGTTATGTGCCATTGAGTCGGACCTGACTCATAGCGACCCTTCCTTGGATTTCTGAGGCAGTATCACTACGGAAGTAGATTGCCCCATCATCTTTCTGAGGAGTGGCTGATGGGTTTGAACTGCCAGTCTTCTGGTTAGCAGTCAAGTGCCTTAGGCACTATGCTACCAGAGCTCCTGCTTCTTGCTCTAGAGGCCTATTAATTAATATACTTTTTCCAGGTACCTACACACACACACACACACACACATGTATCCTTCCCTTTCCCAGTTCTCTACCTAGCCAAAGCTTCAGAAATAGTGAGTGGATGGGAATTAGGCCTCTGAGTTATACCAGTCCGATTCTTGTAGTAACGGAAAAAAACAAAACAAACAAACAAAAACTGGAGCTCTGGTGGCGTAGTGACTAAGGCATTTGTCAGAAGGCTGGCAGTTCAAATCCACCAGCCACTCCTCAGAAGGAAGACCAAGCAATCTACTTCCATAGAGATATCGCCTCAGAAACCCAAGGAGGGTTCACTATGATTCTACTAGTAGGGCATTGGAAAGAAAAGAACTTTTGGAATAGACATACAATGGAAAGAAAAAGTCAGTAGGTAATCAAGCTTCCATTCTCATTACCAAATTGGGAGGCAGGGAGTAAGACCCCTTTTGTCCCCAAAAGGATGGTCAAAGAGATCTGATCAAACAAAAGGTGACCAAAGTTTTGCTTAAGTTGCAACAAAATTAAAACTTCAGAAGGAGATGTGGTAGATGAGAGCCCATTCATTTCTAGAGGACTCTGATGTAAATTAAAAATGACTGGATAGAAGAGAGAGGCTAGGCTGAATATAAAAAGTTGTCTATCACTTATCACTGAATCCGCCCTTTTAACCACAGAAAATCTGAGAATGGGCTGTGTTATCAGTTCACTGGGATTTCCTACCTCTGTAGCACTGGAACAGTGAGCCACAGAAGACTTCCAAATATACTTTTAAAGTCAATGAAGATGCTGGGATGTTCTTGCTCAGCTCAAGATCTTGTTTCCTCCCTCAGCTTTCCATGCAACTCCCCCTTGTTGGGACTGGGGAGTGACATCAGAATCATACCCAGTGATATCACTGTCTCTATAGCAACAGTGGTGAGGTGAGTAAAAATTGAGTCAAAGGATAAGAGGAGGGGTGATAGTGAAGACACACTCCAAGGCTCTGCTTAGTTTGGAGGGACTAGTCTTATTTTCTTCAAATTAATTCTCTCCTTTGAATGTGTAATTTAGGTGGGGATTATAGGAGAGGGAGATTTTCCCAACCGGTTCCACCTAAAATAAAAGAGTAAGTATTACATATTAACAAACCGAGATACTACAGAAGAGAGTAAGAATTAAAAGGAATTGAAGGTCTACTAAATTTCTTAAGAAAAACCCATGAAATCACTTCATTTTGTGGAATCCACCCTGGACTGGGACTGTTATTTTATAAGCACCTTTGTAAAAATGGCATGGCAGAGGCATCTGACCTCCTCTAACTTCACAAGGCAGAGAATCATCATCAGCATCAGCCCAAGGCTGATTCCTATGAAGTGGAGATCAGACAAACCTCCTTTCTTGAACCTTTTTAACCAGTTCTGATACCAGCCATCCCTCTGAAGGCTCCACTTCTCTGCTCTATGTGATAATTTGTTGCCTTGGCCACACAGAACTCACAGACAATATTTGTGATCATGAGATTGATTAGGGAAGTAGCAGTTTATAATCCAGGATCAGAAATGACTCAGAATACAATTCTTTGACTAGAACAGCCTCTTTGCAACTGTGCCTGCAGGCAGACCTCTCTTTAGCCCTCCTCTCCTGGGGCCTTTAGTCCTTTGGTTCTCATGGGCGGGCCCAACCTCTGCCTTGATTGAGTAAGTGTTACAAAGCTCTTCAACTACACCAGTAAGTGACCAGAGGCATCCCAGTCTACCAGTAAGCCTTGGCCTGAAGGCACTCAGCTCTCTAGTTCCATGGGTCTGCAAGCCTAGCTCCATCAAATACTCAGAGACATCCTACTCCACCAGCAAGCTTCCTGGCCAAAGGCATTTAGCTCTCCAGCTCTGTGGGCCAGGAAGCCCACTGCACTGTCTTCTGCAGTCTCTTGGTTCTACCTCTGCTGCACTGCTTCTGTGCAACTGCTTCTTGCTGTCTTTCCCTGTCTCTAGTGTTTTCTGTCCCCTGAGTCTAGGGGCTTATCAGCACAGGGACTCCAGGTCCAAAGGACACACTCTGCTACTGTCTCTTCTTAAGACACCTTTGGAATGTCTCATTTTAAGCCTAATGGGATGGCAAAACTGACCAATCCCCTCTTTAGGGTTTCATACACCTTATTAACATGGTTCCATCCCCCAAGGGTTCCATATTTATATTATTAGCAAACGGTCCAATCCCCTTGGTGGGCCACAAATACCTTATTTGTATAGTTCTACCCAATCATTACAAGAGCCCTGGTGGTACAGTGGTTAAAGTACTTGGCTACTAACCATAATGTTGGTGGTTTGAACCCACCACCTGCTCTGTGGGAGAAAGATGTGGCAGTCTGCTTTCACAAGGATTTACAGCCTCAGAAACCCTATGGGCCAGTTCAATTATTAGGGGTCTGTAGTGTAGTGCCTTAGGCACTTGACTGCTAACCAGAAGGCTGGCGGTTCAAACCACCAGCCACTCCTTGAAAGGAAGATGAGGCAATCTACTTCCGTAGTGATACTGCCTCGGAAACCCAAGGAGGGGGTTTCTATGAGTTGGGGCCCACTCGAGGGCACATAACAACAACAACAACAACCCAATCATTTGGTGGGCATTACAAGACCACAGCTAGAAAGGCCATATGAAAGCAATCTTGTTGTTGTTAGTTGCCATGAATCTATTCTGATTCATGGTGACCCCATGTGTGCCTGAGAACTGCTCCATAAAATTTTGAAGGCTGGTGACCTTTTGGAAGCAGATCACCAGTCTTCTGAGATACCTCTGGGTGGGTTTGAACAGCCAACTTCTTGGCTAATAGTTGAATGCTTAACCATTTGTACCATCCAGGGACTCCCAGAAGCATCTTCAAAACCAAAAACCAAACCCCAACTGGGTTTCTAAGGCAGTAAATCTTTACAGAAGTTGATTGCCTCATCTTTCTTCCATGGATTAGCTAGTGGGTTTGAAATGCCAGCTTTCTGGTTAGCAGTCAAATGCCTTAGGCACTGCGCCACCAGAGCTCCTTATAAGCATCTTACATGTTGTTAAAAATAAACTTAGGGTATTTTGCCTAAACCGATCATTTCTGTGTTATTCTTCTTTGTTGCTGTTGTTGTTAAGTGCCGTTGAGTCGTTTCCGACTCATAGCGACCCCATGCACAGCAGAATGAAACACTGCGCTGATCCTGCGCCAGCCCCACAATCCCTGCTATACTTGAGCCACCGTGTCAATCCATCTCGTTGAAGGCCTCCCCATCTTTCGT
>NW_006921627.1:8931619-8932214 GCF_000298275.1 Orycteropus afer afer
GCGGGCCTGAGTTTCCTCTCCTCACCTAATCCATTCGGCTGATTGCTCTTCTCTCTGGCTTCCTGCCTTTTAATCCCCTTTCTCCTGCTATTCCCACCTGCTACCTTGGGTGTCCCTGAGTTGTCTCTCCTCACCTGTAACCCTGGGGCTGACCGCTCTTCTTCTTAGAAGGCCAGAAATACAGTAACATTAACCCAACTTTTGCAATGCTTCCACCTCAGGAACTGTACTGGCCAAAATCAGATCTACAAGCCTTTGGCTGGCAATTTTTTCTAGGCTTGAGGCCTTTATCATTAGTATATTCTCTGTGGTTATATTACTGCAAAAATGACAAGGAGGCCACATATTCTGACCTCCTTTAATTCCGCAAGAGGAAGATAGGATTACCAGCAGTAACCCAAGCCCTATTCCTGCCAGGCCAGACATGCTGCCTCCCTCTAGCCCTTTCTCCAACCGTTCTTCCCAAAGCACCACCACCTCTCTCCTGGGTACGATAGTTTGCTGCAGTGGCCACACAGAGCTCACAGATTATGAGGTTTATTAGGGAAGCACCACAGGCTACAATTCAGGTTTAGGAAAAATGCTCAGTCTCTCT
>NW_006921627.1:8932529-8938015 GCF_000298275.1 Orycteropus afer afer
CCAACAGAAATAACCCAGGTGGATAGCTCCTCAGTTGCTCATAGAAAATCCCACCTTGGAGTTTACAAAGACTTATGGGTAGAAAAGCCACACTAAGTAATTTACTACACTGCAGTTACCTTAGGTAATCTCTAATTAATGACTAAATATAGGAGTAATATATAATATCCATGCAGCAAAAACAATTACTGATAAAAGCTATAAGATAAAGATTAAAATCCTAACTTGAATTCAAAAGCAACTGGCTTATTACAGGCTACTTTCATCAAAGTTATTTCTCTATCAATGATCTTTTATATTAGATCAACATAAAACTGATTTTAAGATAAAGGGAAATGAGGTTTGTTGATCACTTAACCTTCTATGACTTTGACATTTCAATGATATTTTAATATGACTGTATGTATGCATGTAGCACTCTGAGGTTGACAAAATACCTTCATCCATTATGTCATCTGATCCTCACAATAAGTTTTGAAATAACTGGGTAGGCCTTATTTTCTCTGTTAGACAGGTGAGGAAGCTTGCTCAGGTCACAACTAGTAACTGGAAGAACTGGGACTGGGATCAAATACCCTAGGCTTTAAGTCAGTGCTCTTTCAAACTTATCATGCCACCTTGAAACTAGTAGTGAGAACATGAAGGAACGTATGACTTGGATAAGTCCAATAACATAATTGGCAATGTTACATAGAGGTCAGAAGGTTGCTAATGTTAGTGAGGTCTGTTGATTTATTAGAACTAGCAAAGTATGTTAATATTCATGTTGACTTCTGAATCAAACATCAGCAAATGTAAGTTCAAAGTGAACACAGGATGAGGCCAAGAAATATGAGAGCCTGATCAAATTTCTTCAAGGGTTTCATTTTTCTTTCAATTAATTTTGATATGCAACTTTGCAGTCATTTAACCAGTGGGGAAGGGTAGGGTAGAACAACCAATGTTATAAGTAGGCAACCCTTACTCACTCTACTAACAATCATGAAGATGGAGCAAGACCTGGGAATGTTTCGTTGTGAACATAAAGTCTCCATGTACACAGCTGATTGAGCAGCAACTGGCAAAAAGGCTCACTCAAGGCCTTTTGTCTACACCAGCTATATACATGCTCTTCCCTTCCTGAAAAAACACTGAAACAATTACCAAGTCTAGAAAGATCCCCCAACTACCATGTTTTCTGATAAGCCCAAGGCAGATATATTAAATGATCACTGGTTGCTGTCCCCTGAGAGGTATGACCAAAACAAAGTTATTTAAAAATGCAAGTGTGTAGCCTAATCTTTCTGGAATGTCCTCAGACTCCCAATGGCTGTTTTAGAGTAATGTAGATTCTCGAAGGAGTCCATAGTTAAAAAGAAAACAAAACAAACAATTGTTTTGGAGACACTGATCTGGAGTTTCTCCCTGAAAACTGTACAGATAGCATACATGGCCATTAAATTTTGCATAATGTTTTAAGAGGTTCAGACTTCCTAGAGCACACTCTTGAATCATGGACTTCAGGTTAAAAAACCCTGGATATGGTATGTCAGGTAGTGTTAAGTGCATTGATAAATGAATAAATATATTTTTTAAAAATTGCACTGGTGAATAATCACCACCTTGGATAGGGTGGTCAGAGAAGTCTTCTCCAAAGAGGTCACCTTTGAAGAGACTTGAGTTTGCACAGACATCTGAGTAAGCATTCCAGAAGAAATGAATAAGCAAGAGCAAAGGTCTGAATGTGCTTGGTGGGCTGGATGTGTGCATTTATTTCTCTGAGGGAAATAATATGTTGTGATATACATCCTCAGGAACTCTGGTGGTGTATGCCTAAGGCATCTGATTGCTAACCAGAAGGCTGGTGGTTCAAACTCACCAGCCACTCCTCAGAAGGAAGACTGGGCAATCTACACATCCTCATTTCTATTACTTTCCCCAACTTTTTCTATTGGGCTCCCTCTCTCCCTATCCTAGATCCTGGTTCTCTCCTTCAAGAATTCCTAGAGGGAAGGGGCCACGTCTCCTCTCTAGTCTCACCAAAGGTTGTCTTATCTGACAATTTCAGGGAGACTACTAGGAGCTCTGGTAGCATAGTGTCTAAGGCACTTAACTGCTAACCAGAAGGCTGGCAGTTCAAACCCACCAGTCACTCCTCGGAAGGCAGGTTGAGCAATCTACTTCCATAGTGATACTGCCTCGGAAACCCAAGGAGGGGTCGCCATGAGTCAAGTCTGACTCCACGGTACACAACAACAACTGAGAGTCAAGAAGGCTGAGCTCCTCCAGCTTGCGTTCTGCCATTTCAAAGGACCTGAGTAAATTAGTAGTTGACTGAACTTCAGGCTCCTCAAGGCAATATGATATTATCTTTATGCCCGTCCAGCCCCTCCTCTCTCAGACGTACTCTGTCCCAACATCACACTCACGACTTCTTTTCTTGTTCAGTGCCTTTGCAGACGGGACGGGGCGGGGCGGGGAGATAAATTTTGGCCTAGATTAGTAGCCGTAGCTGGCCGAACAGCTACCCGTGGGGGATTGTGGGAGAAGATGGCGGCCACCATGCATTCCAGGGTTGTCCGAGTCTTTCCAATGTCACGTAAGTGTCCTCGGGAACGACAGCTCTCGAGTGGGGTTCCGAGACAGAGATATAAAGTTGTTAGGGTGCTGCAGCGGACGCGCCGATTCCCTAAACACTTTGGTTTTTCTAGATCTGGAGCTGCTTCTGCCCAAATCTCTCTCCTTGCCTTTCTCCTCTCCGCTCACATTTTAAATTATGCTCTTCAGAAGGGGTCCGCTCTGAAAGTGCGTGAGTAGCGGGAAGGAAAAAGGAGTAAGCGGAAGGAGGGCGAGCTGGTAAAGGATCGAGAGAATCCTGATAGGGTTATAAGCGTTTGGGGTCATGAGAAACTTTTGGGAGATGGGGGTGGGAAATAGAAGGATGAATCCGTAAGGGACGCAAAAGAAGGGAATGACTCCAGATTAGGGTTTAGCCGTCAGAAGTACTATATGCATTGGTTTTACAACCTTGTGCAAACCCTTACCTAGTCCCAACCTCAGATTCTTCGTGTCATAGTGGAAAAGATAATACCTCAACGTCAAAGAGTTTTTGAGAAAATAAAATGAAACAAAATTTATAAAAGCACCTCGTTAGCCAAAGGCATTTCTACGGACGTAGTGTGTATTACGTAGGGACGCTGGAGCCTGAGGGACAGGGGATGTTTTCAGGAGGGAAGAAGCAGGAGCTTCTCGGAAAGGAAAGAAGTGAAGACTATCTTAGAATTTGTCAGCATTGTTCAATTTCCCATCTCTTCTATATCGATCTGTTTTCTTAGTCCTTACAATGAAAATACGAGTTTTCTTTTCCAAGCACCAGGAGGCTACAAAGAAAATTAGGAATACAGTTACACATCGTAAGTCTTTGGCACTTGACTGCTAACCAGAAGGCTGGCAGTTCAAACCCACCAGCCACTCCTCCGAAGGAAGGTTGGGCAATCTACTTTCGTAGTGATACTGCCTCCGGAACCCAAGGAGGGGTGGCTATGAGTCCGGTCTGACTCAACAGCAAATAACAACAACAACAACAACAACTACCATTCTTACCCACAAGCCAACCCCCCCAAATTGTGTTTTTCTATAGTATATTTTAGTCATTACAGACTGACATTTGCTCTCAAAATTGGTTGAGTATCAGAATGACTTTGTTTTAGTTATCGATTGTTGCTATAACAGAAGTACCACAAGTTAGTGGCTTTTAACAAACAGCAATTTATTTTCTCACAGTTTAAGTCTGAATTCGGGTTGCCAGCTTTAGGAGAAGACTTACTCTCTGTCGGTTCTTGAGGAAGGTCCTTGTCTCTTGAGCTTCTGTTCCTAGGTGATCTTCATTTGGCTTGGTATCTTTCTTCCCCCATCTCTGTTTCTTTTGCTTGCTTCTTTACTCAAAAGCAGGGCTTTGAACTTATTTGTAATGGTTCAGTCATAGCTGTTGTGTTAGGAAACAGGCAGATTTGTATTGGGCAAATTTGCTGCAAAAGACCCCTTCACAGTGTTAAAAAGCAAAGATATCTCTTCGGGGACTAAAGTACACCTGACTCAAGACATGGTATTTTCAGGCACCTCATAATGCGTACAAAAGCTGAGTAATGAATAAGGAAGACCAAAGAAGAATTGATATATTTGAATTATGGTGTTGGCAAAGAATATTGAATATACCATGGACTGCCAGGTGAATGAACAAATCTGTCTTGGAAGAAGTATAGTCAGAATACTCCTTAGAAGTGAGAAGGGCGAGACTTCATGTCATGTACTTTGGACAGGTTTTCATAACTTTGCCTCCTGTATGCTCTGCTATATTCATGGATTCATTTGCAGCATATATAAATACATGTGTAGAAATATCCTGTCAAACCTGTGCATTTCATAGGTATGGGACTTTGTCTTTTTTAGTTGATAGTCACAGTGTCTAGAATAGTGCTTGGCTCATAAATATTGAAAAAGCAAATAACTATGTGAGGTTAGTAATAACTTTAGGAATTCTGAACTAATTGTAAGTGTGTTGTTGTTAGGTACCATCAAGTCAGCTCCAACTCATAGCAACATTAGGTATGAAGAACGAATCATTGCCTGGTCCTGTAGCATCCTCACAATCATTGTTATGCTTAAGCCCATCTTTGCAGCCACTGTATGAATCCATCTTGTTGAGGGTCTTTCCCTTTTTCAGTGAACCTCCACTTTGCCAAGCATGATAGCCTTCTCCAGGGAATGGTCCCTTCTGACAACAAGACCAAAGTACATGAGATGAAATCAGGCCATTCCTGCTTCTAAGGAGTATATTCTAGCTGCATTTCTTTCAGAACAGATTTGTTCATTCTTCTGGCAGTCCATGATATTGTCATTATTCTTTGCCAACAGCATAATTCAAAGGCATCAACTCTTCTTCATTCTTCTTGTTCGTTGTCCAGCTTTCACATACCTATGAGGTGGTTGAGAATATCATAGCTTGGGGTAGGTGCACCTTAGTCTTCAAAGTGACATCTTTCCTTCTTATCACTTTAAAGAGGTCTTTTGCAACTGATTTGCCCAGGCAACATGACAGCTGATTTCTTGACTGCTGTTTCCATGGATGTTGATAGTGGATCCAAGTAAAATGAAATCCCTGACAACTTCAATCTTTTCTCCATTTATCATAATGATGCTTATCAGTCCAGTGAGGATGTTGAGGTGTAATCCATACTGAAGACTGTAGTCTTTCATCTTCATCAGTTGTTGTTGTTGTTGTTGTTAAGTACCATCGAGTCGTTTCCGACTCATAGCAACCCCATGCACAGCAGAACGAAACACTGCCCGATCCCACGGCAGCCCCACAATACCTGCTATTCTTGAGCCCATCATCGCAGCCACCATGTCAATCCATCTCGTTGAAGGCCTCCCCCTCTTTCGTCGACCCTCCACCCTACCAAGCATAACATCCTTCTCTAGGGAATGGTCCCTTCTGACAACATGAC
>NW_006921627.1:8941227-8942612 GCF_000298275.1 Orycteropus afer afer
GACAGACAAGTTTCTCTTGCTATTGGAGACCTCTCGTATCACCCCCACCTGGGTCCCTGTGGCTGACTGTACCTCTGTCTGGTTTCCTGGCTTTTAATCCCCTTTCTCCTGCTCTTCTGGCCTGCTGGTTTGGGCGTCCCTGAGTTGTCCCTGGTGCTGACTGCTCCTCTGTCCAGGTTCTTGGCTTTTATCCCCTTTCTCCTGCTCTTCCGGCCTGCTACTCTGGGCGGGCCTAAGTTTCCTCTCTTCACCTAATCCGTTCGGCTGATTGCTCTTCTCTCTGGCTTCCTGGCTTTTAATCCCCTTTCTTCTGCTCTTCCCACCTGCTATTTTGAGTGTCCCTGAGTTGTCTTTCCTTACCTGTAACCCTGGGGCTGACTGCCTTGTCCATACTAATTAGTTTATAGAAGTCTGTAATATATTCCAGATACAATTCCTTTGTATATTTTCTCCCAGTCTGATGCTTGCCTCTTCAATTTTTTAGTTTTGATGATGTTTATCAATTTTTTCTATTATGGTTAGTATTTTTCATGATTCATCTAACAAATCTTTGCATATTGTAATGTCCTGAAGATTTTCTCCTTTTAGTGTCTGTTAGATCTATAGGTGTTTCTCCTCTGTCTTAATCACCTAGTGCTGCTGTAATAGAAATACACCAGTGAGTGACTTTAAAGAAACGAAATTTATTTTCTTACAGTTCAGGAGACTAGAAGTTCAAATTCAGGGCCTGCCTCCAGGAGGAAGTCCTTCCCCATCCTCCCCCCACTCCATGTGTCTCTATTATTGTCTTTCTGTGACTCAGAATTGATTGTTGTTATGTGCCGTTGAGTTGGCCCTGACTCACAGTGACCCCTCCTTGGGTTTCCAAGGCAGCATCACGACGGAAGTAGATTGCACCATCCTCTTTCCGAGGAGCGGCTGGTGGGTCTGAACTGCCAGCCTTCTGGTTAGCAGTCAAGTGCCCCAGGCACTATGCTACCAGAGCTCCCCAGAATTGATTAGGTTTTAAAAATTGATTAGCTGTCCTAGTGAGAGTAAAATGGTATCTCAGTGTTGTTTTGATTTGTATCTCTCTGATGACTAATGACACTGAGCATCAGTAGATCCTTCAAATCATCTTCACTTTCAACAAGCAAGTGTATGCCATCTGTATATCACAAGTTGTTAATGAGTCTTCCTCTAATCCTGATGCCACATTCTTCTCCATCTAGGCCAGCTTCTTAGATTATTTGCTCAGCATACAGATTTTTATAAGCATGGTGAAAGGACACAACACTGACACACACCCTTCCTGATTTTAAACCACATAGTATACAGGAGCTCTGGTGGCGTAGTGCCTAAGGCATTTGACTGCTAACCAGAAGGCTGGCGGTTCAAACCCACCA
>NW_006921627.1:8942927-8946987 GCF_000298275.1 Orycteropus afer afer
AGTCAGTAAAACACAGGTAAACATCTTTCTGGTATTCTTTGCTTTCAGCGAAGACTCATCTGACATCAGCAATGTTATCCCTCATTCCACGTCCTCTTCTGAATGCAGCTTGAATTTCTGGAAGTTCCCTGTCAATATATTGCTGCAACCATTTTTGAATTATCTTTAGCAAAATTTTACTTGTCTATGATATTAATGATACTGTTTGACAGTTTCCACATTCTGTTGGATCATCATTCTTTGGAACGGGCACAAATAAGGACTCTTCCAGTTGGTGGGCCAGGTAGCTGTCTTCCAAATTTCTTGGCATAGGTGAGTAAACCCTTCCAACTCTGTATCCACTTGTTGAAACATCTTACTTTGAAATCTTCTGTTGAGCTCTTTTACTTTATTGTGTCTTCCGTTCACTTTAAAGAGTAGTTAAAGTAGTTCAAGAGCAAGCTTCAGTCTCTTCTCACATCCATTTTCATCTGTTCTTCTTCTGTCTTCTAATGTTATCTTTTGCTTTCTTCATATTCTTGATGTTATCCCACAACTTATCCGGTCTTCAGTCATTGGTGTTCAGTGTATCAAATCTGTTCTTCAGTTGGTCTCTTAATTCAGGTGGGTTATAATCAAGGTTGAATTTTGGCTCTTGTGGACTTGTTTTAATTTTCTTTGGATTCAACTTGAACTTTCATACGTGCAATTGATGATCTGTTTCACAGTTAGTTTCTGGCCTTGTTTTGACTGATGATATAGAGCTTCTCCATTGCCTCTTTCCACACATGAAGTTGTTTTGATTTGTGTATATTCCATCAGCTCCATATGTGTCATTGTCATTTATGTTGCTGAAAAAAGGTGTTTGCAATAAATAAGTTGTTGGTCTTGCAAAATTCTGTCTTGTAATATCTGGCATAATTTCTGTTACCAAGGCCGTGTTTTCCAAACCAGTGCTGCTTCTTTATTTCCAACTTTCCCATTCCAATCACAGTGATAATCAGTACTCTTTTTTTTTTTTTAAAGGATCCATTTCTTCTGAACTCCTCTTTATTTCCAAGGAGGAGCTTCAAAATGGCATTCTTTTTTTTTTTCTTTTCTTTTTAATTGTGATTTGGGTGAAAATTTACAGAGCAAATTCATTTTCCATACAGCTGTTCACATACACTTTGTCTCATAACATTGACCACAATTTACCACAATGCAATAGCTCCCCATCCACTTCCTCCCAACAGTCACCTCTTCCCTGTGTCCATCCATCCATCCACCCCTGCCTCCTGAGCTGTCTTCTTGTACAGAAACAGCTCTTCTTTCTCTAATGATTGTTCACTCCAAGGAGTGTTTTTACCTCAGGTAAATGTTCAGCTCCTATGCTTGTCTTTTGCTTGCCTGAAAGCCACAGGTGTGGGTTCAATTCCAGACCTGAAGAGCAGCTAGGGTCCATAGTCTCAGTAGTTCAATCAGGCTCAATCAGACCAGCAAACCTGGTCCCCCTTTTTTTTTTTTCAAGTGATTTTGAGTTTTGTTCCACATTGTTCTCCCTCTCTATCCAGGATCTCTGACATAGATCCCCCTCTGAGTGGTTGACAGTGGTAGCTGGGCACCATCTAGTTTTTCTGGTCTCATAGTCATATAGGTTGCGGATCACATGGTGTACCAGTCGCTAGGTCTAATTGTTTCCATGAATCTTTGGTTTTCTTCTTTCTTCTTTGCTCTGGACAAGGAGAGACCCATCATTGCATCTAGATGGCTGCTTGCAAGCTTTTAAGAGCCCAGTTGCTATTCATCAAAGTAGGAGGTGGAGCAATGTTTTGTGTAGTATGTTATACCAATTGAGGTTGATGTCCCCTGCAACTATGGTCCGAGCCCACCAGCTCAACAACTTGGTCCCTCTGTATAGCTGGCTGTGAACAAGAAGTGACTACAACCTTGTCCCTTGTCAGCTTTGCTATACACCTGGGAATTCTTACAGATCATACAGATACACTTATAGGACCATTGTTCGCCAACACTGTACATGGTCTTGGGTACACTGTCCGTTTCATGGACATACCTTATAGTTCAGCCCATCTACCCATCTATCCACCTGTATACCCATGTTTGCCTTCACTGACAACGCAGTACTGTATGTGCAAAAGGGTGTATCTTTGTTGTCTGTACCTCCCATGTACATCTCTGTGTCTTCCTGTTCCTCAGTGCCACCATGTCGACACTCACATTTGGTACATTGCCCTTCTCTTCACCCAAATCAATACTTACCTCTACCTATCTAACAGTGTTCCCTCCCCTCCACTCCCACCCCTAGTAACCAACAGAAAATTTCCTTCCATAGATAAACCTTTCCTTGACTTTTATAATAATGAACTAATACAGTATTTGTCCTTCTGTGATTGACTTATTTCACTCAACATAATGTCCTTCAAGTTCATCCATGTTATGTGGTGTTTTGCAGATTCTGTGTTATTCTTTAGGGTTACATATATTCCATTGTGTGTATGTATCATAATTTAATTATCCATTCCTTACTTGATGGACACTTAGGTTGTTTCCATCTTTTGGCTATTGTAAACAGAGCTGCAATGAACATGGGTATGCATATGTCTGTTCTTGTCATGGCTCTCACTTCTTTAGGGTATATACCTGGTAATGGGATGGCTAGGTCAAATGGTATTTCTAATTCCAGCTTTTTAAGGAATCGCCATACTACTTTCCACAGTGGTTGTATCATTTTACAGTCCCACCAGCAGTGTATGAGAGTCCCAATATCTCCACATCCTCACCAGCATGTGTTATTCTCTGTCTTGTTGAACTTTGCTACTAGTTCTGGGGCAAGATAGTATCTCATTGTTGTTTTGATTTGCATCTCTCTGATGGCTAATGATTATGAGCATTTCTTCATATGTTTGTTGGCCGCCTGAATATCCTTCTTAGTGAAGTGTCTATTCATATCTTCTGCCTATTTTTTAATTGGATTATTTGTCTTTTTGTTATTGAGGTGTTGGAGTTTTCTATAAATTCTAGAGGTAAGTCCCTTGTCAGATAATGCCATTGCCAAATATTTTTTTCCCAATCTGTAGGTTCTCTTTTGACTCTTGGAGAAGGCTTTGGAAGCACATAAAAATGTAATTTTTAGAAGGTCCTATTCATCTATTTTCTCTTCTGCTGTTTGTGCATTTTGAGTTATGCTTGACAGTCTATTTAGACCATAGGCCTCTAAATTTGCCCCTAGTTTTCCCTTGAGGAATTTTATAGTTTGAGGTTTCACATTTAAGTCTTTGATCCATCTGAAGTTAGTTTTTGTGTATGGTGTGAGGTACAGATGTTGTTTCATTTTTCTGTAAATGGATATCCAGTTTTGCCAGCACCATTTATTAAATAAACATCCTCTTCCCCATTTAATGGATTTTGGCCCTTTGTCAAAGATCAGCTGACCATAGGTTGATGGATCTATTTTTGGGTTCTCAATTCTATTACATTGGTCAATGTGTCTGTCATTATACCAATACCAGACAGTTTTGACTACTGTGGCTGTATAGTAGGTTTTGAGATCCAGCAGTGTGAGACCTCCTACTTTGTTCTTCTTCTTCAATAGTGCTTTGCTTATCTGAGGTCTCTTTCCTTTCCATATAAAGTTAGTGATTGGTTTTTCCATAGCCTTAAAAAATATTGATGGGATCTGGATTAGGATTGCATTGAATGTATAAATTGCTTTTGGTAGAATTGTCATTTTCACAGTGTTCAATCGTCCTGTCCACGAGCAAGGTATATTCTTCATTTTATGTAGATCTCTTATGGTTTCTTGAAGTAGTGTTTTATCGTTTTCTTTGTACAGGTCTTTTGTGTCCCTGGTAAGATTTATTCCCAAGTATTTTATTTATTTTTTTGGTAGCTATTGTAAACGATATTGATTTCCTTATTTCTTTTTCAGCAGTCTCTTTGCTGGTGCAGAGGAATCCAACTGAGTTTTGGATGTTGATGTTGTATCCTGCCACAATGCTAAATCTCTCAATTAGTTCCAGTAGATTTTTGACTGAGTCTCTTGATTTTCTAGGTGTAGGATCATATCATCAGCAAACAGGGA
>NW_006921627.1:8947198-8949976 GCF_000298275.1 Orycteropus afer afer
AATGTCCCTTCTATTCCTATTTTGCTGAGAGTTTTGATCAGGAATGGGTGTTGGATTTTATCAATGCCTTTTCTGCATCAATTGATATGATCATGTGGTTCTTTTCCTTTGTTTTATTTATGTGGAAGATGACGTTAATTGTTTTTGTAATGTTGAACCATCCTTGTATACCTGATATGAACCCCACTTGGTCATAATGAATGATTTTCTTGTTATGTAGTTGGAGTCTATTGGCTAGGATTTTGTTGAAGATTTTTACATCTATATTCAGGGAGATATAGGTCTGTAGTTTTCCTTTTGAGTGATGTCTTTGTCTGGTTTTGGTATCAAGGTTATGCTTGCTTCATAAAATGAGTTAGGCAGGATTCCATCCTTTTCTGTGTTTTGGAATAGTTTGAGTAGGAATGGTGTCAGTTCTTCTCTGAATGTTTGGGAGAATTCTCTGGTGAAACTCTCTGGGCCAGAACTTTGTTTTGTTGGTAATTTTTTGATGACCTGTTCAATTTCTTCGGTTGTCATGGATCTGTTCAACTTTTCCACATCAGTCTGTGTTAGTTTAGGTAAGTGGTGTGTTTCTAGAAATCTGTCCATTTCTTCCTGATTTTCAAATTTATTGGAGTACAGTTCTTCATAGTATCCTGATATTATCCTTTTTATTTCAGTTGATTCTGTTGTGATGTCACCCATTTCATTTCTTATTTATGTTATTTGTGTTCTCTCCCTCTTTTCCTCTGTTAATTTTGCCACTGGTTTGTCAGTTTTATTAATCTTTTCAAGAACCCAACTTCTTGTCTTGTTGATTATTGTCTTTCTATTTTCTGTTTCATTGACTCTGCGAATCTTTATCATTTCCTTTCATCTGGTGACTGTAGGCTTTTCTTGCTGTTCTTTTTCCGATTGTTGGAAATGTTGGTTTAAAGTGTTGATTTTGGCTCTTTCTTCTTTTTGGATGTGTGCATTTATTGCTGTAAATTGGCCTCTGATCACTGCTTTTGCTGTGTCCCAAAGATTTTGGTATGTTGTGTTTTGATTCAAGGAATTTTTTAGTTTCAATTTTTATTTCTTCTCTTACCCAGTCTTTCTTAAGGAAGGTGTTGCTCAGTTTCCATGTGTTTATTCTTTTTCCGTTGATCTTCCTATTATTGATTTTTAATTTGATAGTATTGTGATCTGAGAAGATGATTTGCAGTATTTCAGTGTTTTTAAATTTATGAAGGTTTGCTTTATGGCCTAACATATGGTCTATCATAGAAAAAGTTCCATATGCACTAGAAAAGAATGTATATTGTTTTATTGCTGGCTGAAATGCTCTGTAGATGTCCATAAGGTCAAGTTAGTGGATTGTATTGTTTAGCTCTTCTGCATCTTTGTTGAGTTTCTTTCCAGTTGTTCTATCTTTCATTGAAAGTGGTATATTAAAGTCTCCCACTATGATTGTGGAGTCATCTGTTTGCCTTTTCAACTCTTTTAAAGTCTGATTTTTGTATTTTTAGGCTCTTTCAGTGGGTCCATAGATATTTATTATGGTTATATCTTGTTCAATTCATCCTTTAATCATTATATAATGTCTTTCCTTGTCTCATATCGTGGTTTTTGTCTTAAAGTCAGTTTGATCAGAAATTAATATTGCCACTCCTGCTCTCTTACAGTTACCATTTGCTTTATATATCTTTTCCCAACCTTTGATTTTTAGTCTATTTCTGTCTTTATCTCTAAGGTATGTCTCTTGTAGACAGCATATTGATGGGTTATTTTTTTTTTTTTATCCATTCTGCAACTCTCTGTGTCTTGAGTGGTGCATTTAATCCATTAACATTCAGTGTAATTATCAACAAGTAAGACTTGGTCGCTGTCATTTTCTTATGTGTTTTTTCATGGTGTCCTGTTTTCTTTGTTCCGTATTATTTTCTATGCTGAGCTCATTATGTTTATGAATCATGCTATCATTTCCTTTGTTGCTGTTGTTTTAGTATTTGCTGAATATTTGTGCTTGTCCTCTTTTTTATTGTGATGTGAAGGTTTATAATTTTTCTTCGAGGTTACCTGTGATTTATAATTTTCTCCATGAGTTTAGAACAGTCCATTGTGTCTTGCAACTCTCCTGACTTGCTCACCTTTTATAAATTCTGTAACTACACAGTATTTTTCCTCTTTTTGGTTTGTAGTTATCCTCACTTGCCAATTGATGTCTCTGGTTCCCTGTTTATAATCTTTTAAGCTCATTTTACTTTGCATATGTTCATAGCTGTGGTTTCTGGGTTATGTCATCTTGTGTATTAATGGTTGGTTGTTTGCTGTTTTTGGTTCTCTGTTCAAAGGACTCCCTTTAGTATCTCTTGTAAGATTGGTCTGGTTTTAACAAATTCCGTTAGTTTCTGCTTATCTGGAAATCACCTAATTTCACCATCATATTCGAGGGACAATTTTGCTGGGTATATAATTCTTTGTTGAAAATTTTTCTCTTTCAGGGTTTTATATATAAAATACCATTGCCTTTTCGGTTGCATGGTTTCTGCTGAGAAATCAGAGCTTATTCTTACTGGTTGTCCTTTGTAAATAACTTTCTGTTTTTCCCATACTGCTTTCAGAATTCTTTCTTTTGTCTTTTGGTTTTGATGAGTTTGATGATGACATGTGTTAGTGATTTTCTTTTGGGGGTCTATCCCGTTTGGCACTTGACTGCTAACCAGGAGGCTGACGGTTCAAACCCACCAGCCACTCCTCAGAAGGAAGATGGGGCAATCTACTTCCGTAGTGATACTGCCTCGGAAACCCAAG
>NW_006921627.1:8950546-8953056 GCF_000298275.1 Orycteropus afer afer
AATATAATTCTTTTGAATTCCTTATCAGAGAGTCCCAGTGCTGCTTCTTCCTCAGGGATGTGTTCTGGGTCTGTATCCTGCTCCCTTGTTTCTGCCACTTTATCTTGCTTCTTTGTGTGGACTGTGATGGTCTGTTGTCTCCGAGACATTGTGACATTGTTGTATTTAGATCACTGTTAACTGTTTGTGAAGAGCAGCCAAGGGTGATTCAGGCTCTTCTTTGGTGGTTGTTTATCATTGGCCCATTGGTGGAGAAGGAAGTGGTGACTCTCATTCGGTAAGTGGAGTTGTAGGAGGTATGGGTGTAGTTGTGTCATATGGGGACTGTTGCTGTCATCCACTCTGTTGTGGTTACCTAGTGCCGCTCTGAAAAGAATATACCGCAAATGGGATGGCTTTAACAATCAGGAGTTTATTCTCTCACAATTTGGAGGCTTTAAGTCCACGTTCAAAATGCCAGGCTCTAGGGTCTGGGTGAAAGCTCCTCAGCCTTGGGGTACAGATCTGCCTCCTGCTCCTGGCCCACTGGCGCTACAGGTATTTCTTCATTCAGACAGCTGCTGGCTGTCGAGGCTGAAAAGCCCAAGGTTGACAAGTAAAAAGGCACAGTCCCGATGTTACCAACCCACACAGCAGGCCATTAACTTAAGTCCATTGTAAGTCCCAAGTTTGGCTGAGCATGGCAGGGTACTGAACAATGACACGGCTACATGCAGGTTCCAAGCATGCCACAAGCTTGAGACCATTCTCAAAGTTGCTTCTTATATATGGAAAGCAGACTACATACCCAAAGCAGCTATTCAGCTGCTTGTCGTAGATCCCACCATGGAGCTGATTGCCAGTCTCATCATGGGGAATAACTACCACCAGCTGCCAGCCACTCATCCAGGCTCAGCCACGTTGACACACAAACATAACCACCACAGTTACACCCATGTCAACTTGGCATCTGTGCAGATCTTCAATGGGTGGTATCGCTACAGAGCTCCTCCACTGGGTTGCTCCAGTCCCCTAGTTCCTGAGTGGTGACCTCACCCCCTTGGCCTGGCAGACTCCATTCCTCTCTCTCTTGGACATGGTAGCCCTGCCCCCTCATTCTTGGGCAGCGACTATGGCTCCATCCCACTGGCTCACATGAACAAGCATCCCCACACTCCAGGACCAAGTTGGTGAAGGCCTGGCTCTTTGAAATCTAGGGGTGTGTGGTGGTTCCACCCCTAAAGGCCATGGCCCTACCCTTTCAGGCTGAGGCAGCTCTGCTTCCGTTTCCTTGGTCTCTCTCCTGCCAATTTATGCTGAAGGCAACCCACTCTGCTGGAAATCTTCTTGCCCCAAAAGCATTTAGCTTTCTTGATCTGTGGGCTGGCCAACCTGATACTCCATTTTATGCCAGTCTTTTCTAACAATTAATGCCAGAAGGCAACCCACTCCGCCAGTAAGCTGCCTAACCAAAGGCATCAAGCTTTCTCCTCCATGGGCTGTAAGACTGTCACTGTCTCATGCCAGTGTCTGGGCTTTGCTCCTGCTGTCTCTCATGCCAGTCTCTGGGCTCTGCTCCTGCTGTCTTTCATGCCATATGCCGGGGTCTCTCTGCCAGGGTCTCAGCTCAAGGATGCACTCCAGTCCACATAGATGGTTATATGAAACTTTTAATTTCCACATTTTAGGTATCTGTCAGAACAGCACTCCACTCTCTTGGTACCAAATTCTGTTGTGGTTATCTAGTGCCACTGAACAGAAAATACCACAAATGGGATGGCTTTAACAAGCGGGAGTTTATTCTTTCACAATTTGGAGGCTTTAAGTCCAAGTTCAAAGTTCCGGGCTCTAGGGGCTGGGTGAAATCCCCTCAACCTTGGGGTCCAGTTCTGCCTCCTGCTCCTGGCCCACTGGTTAGAGGCATTTCTTCACTCAGATAGCTGGTGGCTGCTGAGGCTGAAAAGCCCAAGGTTGACAAGTAAAAAGGCATAGTCCCAATGTTACCAAACCACACGGCAAGCCATTAACTTAAGCCTATTGTAAGTCCCAAGGTTGGCAGAGCATGGCAGGCTGCTAAGCAACAACATGGCTACATGCGGGATCCAAGGGTGCCATAAGCTTGAGACCATTCCCAAAGCTGCTTCGTATATATGGGAAGCAGACCACATACCCAAAACAGCTACTTAGCTGCTTGTGGTAGATCCCACCATGGAGCTGATTGCCAGTCTCATCATGGGGAATAACTACCACCAGCTGCCCAGCCACTCAACCAGGTCCAGCCAAGTTGACACATAAACATAACCGCCACATACTCAGTTAGACAAAAATAACAATTGAATAACCAACAAAAAAGTCAAAGCAAATGGATGAAAGACAGTGTGTAATCACACAGGAACAGCAACCAAAAAAGGGAAAAAGAAAAAAAAAATGGCAGTATCTGAGGAGAGGGCAGTAAGAGAAAAAAGGTAGAGAAGGAGACTAATGAAGACAAAAATGGGAAAAACACAAAAAGAGAAACAAGGAAGGGGGTT
>NW_006921627.1:8953336-8961070 GCF_000298275.1 Orycteropus afer afer
TTCCGAGGAGTGGCTGGTGGGTTTGAACCGCCAGCCTTCTGGTTAGCAGTCAAGTGCCTTAGGCACTGTGCTACCAGAGCTCCTAATAATGATAATAATAGTTTTAAAACAGACAAAAACAAACTAGAAAACAGAAAAAAGAAAAAAAAAATCAGGGCAGGGCATGGCACCCAGGCTCTGTCTGAGCACACAGACTGGGATGGTATTCCTGCCAGCCCAGAAGGTGGGTGGGAGTGAGGGATGGCTGCACTTCTGTTCACCAAGAGGGCGTGGGATATACGAGTAATGGGAATTTCACATCTTTCCAGTCATCTATGTTCGGGATGTCCTTGCAGTTCCCAGCAAGTGCAGCTTGTTCTTAAGTCCCTGGACTTTGGGAGAACACTGTCTCTTTAAATACCCAAAATGGTGAAGCTGCTTGTAAACATTCAAAATGGCTGCGCCTCCAGACAGGCAAAAGTCCACATCTCAGCCTGCCTTCCTCTTTGCTGCTTCCTCTTTTTATTCACCAGCTACCAGAGCAGTCCTCCATGCAGTCCCTGGCTAGCAGGGCTGATTTTTTAGGTTTTCTTAGGTCCTACCTCCACTCAGCAATATCCAAGCTGTCTGTGCCGTCAGGATCACTGCCAGACCACAACTCTGTATGTCTCCTTTTTTGGCATTTTCATGCAAATTCTTTTGCAAGTTGGAGTTTAGCCCACTTCTATATCCTTCCCTTCAAGGCTCAGGAGTCCAGGGTTATCTTCTGTATTTGTGTTAATTTGTTCCCTGTTTCTTTGTTGAAGAGGGTCTGTGCAGTCTTTCTGCCTATTCCACCATCTTACTGGAACGTCTCCATCTCTGCTGTTTTGTTTAAGGTTCTGGCATTACTGCAATAGCCACATCCGTGTGTCATGTCCCAACCCAGCGCCACCTTCATCATGCGCTCATGCCTCATGGGAAAGGTGGACGTTCCTCAGTCAGTGGAATTGTGGCCACTGTGTTTGGAGCAACAGGATTCCTGGGCCGATATGTTGTCAACCACCTTGGTAAGTAAAGGTCTTTGAACTCTATATTACACCGCCATTTATTCTGGCTGCCTGATGAGAGGCATGAGTTAAGTTTCTTTTCATTTTAACAGTGTTATGAATTACTACTGCCTAGATGGCACATAACAACAACAAGTAGGCATTTGACTGGTAACCAGAAGACTGGCAGTTCATACCCACTAGCCACTTCTCAGAAGGAAGGTTGAGCAATCTACTTCCATAGTGATACTGCCTCGGAAACCCAAGGAGGAGTCACTATGAGTCAGATCTGACTCCACGGCAGTGCGGTTTTTTTTTTTTTATCCTGAATTTATGTAATTTTTATCTACGTGTGATTAAGAGGAGCTCTGATGGCATAGTGCAGGCATTTGACTGCTAAACAGAAGGCTGGTGGTTCAAATCCAACAGCCACTCCTCAGAAGGAAGGTTGGGCAATCTACTTCTGTAGTGATCCCACCTTGGAAACCCAAGGAAGGATCACTGTGTGTTGGATCTGACTTGACAGCAGTGAGTTTGGGTTTTTTTTGGTGGCATTAAGAGCATAACATGCCTGTACTTCCCAATAATATACAGTAAAACCTCCTAAAGCTGGAACTCAAGAGAAGGAAAACTCAAATGTTTTCCACTAAAACAAGTGATAGAAAAGTGGTAAGACTGCACCCTGTCAAAGGTGGAAAGCTTGTGAGACTTGGGAAAACAAAGCAGTCCTGTTGAGTTCTGGCTCTCACAGGTTTCATCTTAGGATGTTAAGGTGGGAATAGAGAACTCTGAAAAGTTATGTTGTTGTTGTTATGTGCTGTCGTGTCGTCTCCAACTCACAGCGACCCCTCCTTGGGTTTCCGAGGCAGTATCTCTATGGAAGTAGATTGCCCAGCCTTCCTTCCGAGGAGTAGCTGGTGGGTTTGAACCGCCAGCCTTCTGGTTAACAGTCAAGTGCTTTAGGCACTATGCCACATTATAGCATCTTTAAAAAACCTAATCCAAACCTGTTGCCACCAAGTTGATTCCTACTCATTGGGAGTTTGTAGGACAGAGTAGAATTGCCTCATACAGTTTAGAGGCTATAAGATCTTTATGGAAGCAGACTGCCACATCTTTCTTCCACAGAATGGCTGGTGGATTCAAACCACTGACCTCTTGGTTAGGAGCCAAGTGCTTAACTACTGTGTCACCAGGACTCCTCTGGCAACTTTATCATGGCAAAATAAGTTTTTTCTTTTTTTTCTGTCAAATGTAGTATCAATTCACATCACATTAGAATTTAAATATTTACTAAGTCATTGTCTGATAATATATCCATATGTTATTCTGTTATTGATCCTTATTTTGATCTTTTTTAGGACGTATGGGGTCACAGGTGATCATACCCTATCGGTGTGATCCATATGACACTATGCATCTTCGTCCCATGGGTGATCTGGGCCAGATTATTTTTCTGGTAAGAACTTTTATGACTAGCTTTTGGAGTTGAAGAATGTAAATTATTAAAGTTGTTTTTAGGAGAGCAAAGCAGTGTAATAAAGCAGCACTTTCATTCCAAAATGGACCAAGGACATCTCAACACAAAAGGCATTCCTTCCTCTAGGTTTCTGTATTCTGTATGTTGGCATGCAAACTCTAGACCAGTGGTCAGCAACCTTTTTTTGGATAGAGCCAGATTTATGCTTTGTGGGTTGTAGGGTCTTTGTCATAATTACTCAGCTCTGCTGTTTCTGCCTGAAAGCCATGCACAGTACATAAATTAATCAGGATGGCTATGTTCCGTTAGAACTTTATTTACAAAGTTAGGCTTTTGGCTGGATTTGACCTGTGAGCCATAGTTTGCCAACCCAGGCCAGAGGCCTGTGCTGTCGAATATGGTAGCCATTAGCCACTTATGGCTATTGAGCACTTGAGATATGGCTAGTCTGAATTGTGTTTTAAGTGTAAAATACAGACTAGATTTCAAAAGATTTAATACAAAGAAAATAGTGTACACTATGTCAGTAGTAATATTTTACATTTATTATATGTTGAAAATAATATTTTGAGTGTGTTGAATTAAAGTATATTATTAAGATGAATTTCACCTGTTTCTCTTTACACTTTTTAATATGACTACTAGAAGATTCAGAATCAAGTATGTGCTTCATGTTACATTTGACAGTTATGCTGTAGGTGGAAAATCACAGTTAGGGTGTTTTATGATTAATTTGCTCGGCAGAGACTTAATTTAAAGGAGTCCTTTCTGAGCGTTCCTTGTCATCATTCTTTGATCTGCAGGCTCTTTCTTTAGACCAGTAGTTCCCAACGAAGCAGGTAAGAAAGGATGAGGTGGAGGTCAGGAGGGGTAGACAGGACTCCTTAAAGGGAGTCGGTACAAATGGACAGAGACCTTTTTGGATACCACACTGACTAGAAAGCCACACTGGTTTATTAGACAAGGGCCAGGGATGCTGATTGTCCTGTAGTGCACCGGATAGTCCCTTTTCCCAAGGAGTCGTGCACTGTCTAAAATGGCTGCAATGATCCTGTTCAGAAACGCTGCTCTAGACCTTGATGCTTGGGTCAATTCTTTTTAGACAACTCCTTTTAGAACTGAAACTGAAAGTTTCTATTGTGAAATTTTCCCCTTATAAAAAATGTTTGGGTAAATCTAAAATCATACAGACCTACAAAGCAAAAATAACATAGTTAGAGGTCCTAATTCAGGGCATAAATATACTGTTGAATATAACAAAAAAAGTGCAAACACCAGAAGACAAAATAGATGAGTGGGATATCCTAAAATGTAGACCTTAAGCACATCAAAAGATTTCACCAAAAGAATGAAAAGAACCTACAGACTGGGAAAAAGCTTTTGGCAATGACATATTGGATAAGGAGAAAATCTCTGAAATTTATAGGGAACTTCAATACTGTAACAATAAAAAAGACAAATAATCCAATTTAAAAAAAGGCAAAGGGCATGAACAGACACTTCACCAAAGAAGACATTCAGGCAGCTAACAAACACATGAAAAAATGCCCATGATCATTAGCTATTCACTCGCTCACTGCTGTTGAGTCGGATCCGACTCATAGCGACTTCTCCTTGGGTTTCTGAGGCCATATCACTATGGAAGTAGATTGCCCAACCTTCCTCTGAGGAGTGGCTGGTGGGTTTGAACCACTAGCCTTCTGGTTAGTAGTCAGATGACTTAGGCACTATACCAGAGCTCCCAGGTTAGCTATTAAAGAGATGCAAATCAAAACAACGATACATCTCTCATGCCAGCACTAATAGCAAAGTCAAAAAATCAGAAAACATCAAGTAATAGTGAGAGGTGTGGAGAGACTGTAACTCTCATACACTGTTGGGACTGTAAAATGGTGCAACCACTGAGGAAAATGATATGGCACTTCCTTCAAAAGCTGGAAATAGAAACACCATGTGATTCAGCAGTCCCACTACTAGGTGTATATCCTAGAGAAATAAGAGCCATGACACAAACAAGTATGTGCACACTCATGTTCATTGCAACTGTTCACAATAGCAAAAAGAAGGAAACAAAATGCTCCTCAGTGGAAGAATGGATCAACAAACTGGTACATGCAGTGGAATACTACGCAATGTTAAGGAACAGTGATAAATCTGTGAAACATCTCATAATATGGATGAACTTAGAGGCCATTATGCTGAGTGAAATTAATTAATCACAGAAGGACAGGTATTGTATGAGATCCCTATTATAAAAAGTTAAGGGTTTCGTAAAAAATGAAATATTCCTTGATGATTGCTAGGGGTGGGTGGGGAAGACAGCGTAAACCACTAACTCAAAAAAAACCAAACTCACTGCTGTGGAATCAGATCCAACTCATAGCGACCCCTCCTTGGGTTTCTGAGGCAGTATCATTATGGAAGAAGATTGCCCAACCTTCCTTCCGAGGAGTGGCTGGTGGGTTTGAACCACCAGCCTTCTGGTTAGCAGTCAAATGCCTTAGGCACTACACCACTAACTAGAGGGTTAAAGAAATAAAAATAAAATGTTAGGGAGAAAAAGAAAGATCCTGGCTAAGGTTCAACCTACCTCACTGCACTCCTAAAAAGAAAAAAGTGTTTGGTAAACACCATAACATCTCTGATACTATTTTTGTACAGATTATTTGAAATCCTTTAAAATTCTGACAAATTTTTAATGATATTTTCATTTATTCTTTACTGAATGTTCAAAAGCAAAGCATACTTATGTTGGAAATTTCTTGTTTCTAAAATGTATTTGTCTTCCAAAATCTCGAAGTACCTTTTTGGTATTAACAGTTGTAGGAGCTTAGCTTTTTCCTAGTTCTTTGTGACTTAAGAACATTGGTCACCTCTCAGCTCCTCATAATTAAAGTATTTTCACAAGTGATAGGTGAAAATTTTGTAGCATGCTAACGTGGAATTATTGAAATTGAGATATATAACATTTATTCCATTTTTCTGCAGGTGTTTATTGAGTGTCTGCTATGGACCTAGTATTGCACTGTTGTTGTTATTGTTATGTGCCATCGAGTCAGCCCCGACTCATAGCGACCCCTCCTTGGGTTGCCGAGGCAGTATCACTACAGAAGTAGATTGCCCAGTCTTCCTTCCGAGGAGTGGCTGGTGGATTTGAACCGCCAGCCTTCTGGTTAGCAGTCAAGTGCCTTAGGCACTATGCTACCAGAGCTAAGCTCAGGATATCTTGATGAATAAGACTTTGGAGACATTACAGTCTTAATAGGGAATACAAACAATAGATGCATAAACTGTTTATGATAATTATTAGGAAAGGGAAGTACAGGAGGGATATAACAGGAGAGCTTCATTATATCGTTGTTTATTTTTGAGAAGGAAGGACCTTTCAGGTCTTGGGTGTTCTTTCTTCTCTTTAATATCTGTTTGAAGCTGCAGCTAAACAGCCATTTGGTTTACTAACCTGGCTGCACCCTCTGGGCCTCATGCCTGGGAATTTGGTTTATATTTGATTTCTTTTCTTCAGGCACTGCTCTAGGGCCATTCATACAGTTATACTGTTAGCTCTTTCACTCTGAGGCATCTTGGATTCTTCCTCTCCTACCCTTAGCATTTGATGTGCTCCATTAAACACGAACAGCCTCTTTACTAATTCTGTCATTTGATTACCTGAGTAAAATGTGCTCTGACTTGTCTGTCTCCAGAAGAGTCAGGATCAGAAGGGAATTTGAGACCTCAGAATCATTTCTGTTGTTATAAATGGAGCCCATATGAAATGGCACGATATTTTGACTACATAGATGGTTCATTTTGAAGCTTGCCTAGGAGGACTACATTAGTGTTAAGTTTAGGGTACACCCCTTATATTTTCATCTGATTGGCTACTGGTGTTATAGGAATGGAATGGAAGAGACAAAGATTCCATCCGAAGAGCAGTGGAGCACAGCAACGTGGTCATCAATCTTGTTGGGCGTGAATGGGAAACTAAGTAAGTCTTTGACTCTTGTTTCTTCCCACATAATTGTGTATGGTTCAATAGACGTTAATTGGACGCTTCCAATATGCTAGGCATTGATTGCAGTGGTGATGTTTTCAATTAGTCAATCAGTAAGGGTTGATTGAACAACCGTCTATGTACAATGACCCCCTTAAGGTATCTAGTTGACATTAGGTCTAATATATGTTAGCAGTGTGATATACTACTCATAAAAAGCCAGTGAGGATTGTGTCAGCATAGCTGGTGTCATCAGCTTGACAGGATGACTCATGTTGGACTGGTGACTGGGTCTTTTCATTTGGGATGGGGTTAAGAAGTAGGATTTTGCCTGTTCTACTGTTCTTTGCTAACTATTAGTTTTAGATCTGGTCAGTATTCTAGATCTTTCCCACATTGCTAATTGAATGTGAGTAGTAGTTTGAGTAGGGAGACAATCTTGTCTTTCGGTTTGTCCTACCATGGCGACGTGTTGATGTGAGTTTTGAGGCTGAGCCACTGGTGTTTCAAACTCAGCGGGATGCACATGGTGCACAGGTATCAGCCCGGCTTACAGACTGAGACAGACTAGGAAGAAGAAGAGGCCGTCCACATCTCAAAGAATTGGCCAGGGAAAACCTTATGAATAGCAAAGAAACACTGTTTTATACAATACCACGCAACTTTATGAGTAGTTCGGTTAGGTTAGAAGACTCTCAAAATAGGACTGGGAAAGAGCTGCATCATCTGAGTAAACCCAGCCTTAGTCATATGGATAAGGTAAAGCTTTCAAGACCTCCATTTGCTAATGTGGCACCGCTCAAATTGAGGAGAAACAGCTGCAAACATCCGTTAATCATTGGAACATGGAATGTACGAAGTATGGATCTAGGAAAATTGGAAGTTGTCAAAAATGAAATGGAATGCATAAAGATTGATATCCTTGGCGTTAGTGAGCTGAAATAGACTGGTTTTGGCCATTTTGAATCAGACAACCATGTGATCTAGTATGCCGGGAATGACAGTTTGAAGAGGAATGGCGTGGCATGCATCATCACAAAGGATGTTTCAAGATCTGTCCTGAAGTACAATGCTGTGAGTGATAGGATAATATCCATACGCCTACAAGGAAGACCCATTAATATGACTGTTACTCAAATTTATGCCCCAACCACCAAAGCCAAAGAGGAGGAAATTGAAGAATTTTATCAGCTTCTACAGTCTGAAATTGACCAAACATGCAATCAGGATGTGTTAATTATCACTGGTGACTGGAA
>NW_006921627.1:8963145-8966588 GCF_000298275.1 Orycteropus afer afer
AGGGGGAGGCCTTCAACGAGATGGATTGACACGGTGGCTGCGATGATGGGCTCAAGTATAGCAGGGATTGTGGGGCTGCCGCGGGATCGGGCAGTGTTTTGTTCTGCTGTGCATTGGGTCGCTATGAGTTGGAAACGACTCGACGGTACCTAACAACAACAGCAACAACTGGTTTGAGTAATTCTTTTTAGCCTTTGTGTGAGTTGTCATCAAATATTTTATTCCTATAGTCCAACAACACTTTATTTTTACCTCTTTTAGAGCATTTATTAAAGTTGGACTTAAATTTATTTACATGTCTGTCTCATCTTTGATGACTGGAGGGTCATCTAGTGTAAAAATGATGTTGTGGAGTTGTCTAACCTCCCCTAACTTTTTGAGGGGGGAGAGAGAATCAAGATAAACAGCCCAAAGTTGATTTCTATGAGGTGGAGGTCATATGTACCTCTTCTCTTCAACCTTTTTACCAATTCTGACACCAGCTGTCCTCTCTCATGGCATTTTCTATTTTGCTGAGTTTGATAATTCAATGTGGTGTTTTGAGCAAGCGGTGACGAATGATCACTCTACTCAAAATTTATGTCTTTCCACAATGTCAGGTTTATTAATACATAAGAATATCACCAAACCAAGAGTGGCTGCCTCCACACATGAAGGACTTGGACAAGCAAGAGTAGATAAACAGAGTTAGTACTTATTAGCTGGTGTCAGGGACGAGCTTGTGGATGATCCCAATGCCTGCAGTTTTTGTGATGAGGTCTGTAGTGACGCCTTCTTCACCTTGGTCGTGGTAATATCGGTGTTTGCTCTATTAGACTTCACAAGAGGAGTTAGGAGTAGTGCCACACTGGGAGTGTATAGGCTTAGATTGCAAGCGAGGACTTCTTGGGCAACAGGTGTCTAGATGGAAGAGACCCAGTGGGGCCAGCACAGGGTTATACTGGATGAACTGCTGCCGCCGATTGTTCCCCTTCACTGGAGGTTCCCACAGTGTGCCAGCTACTACCCAGTTGGCCACTGACAGCCATTACCTTAACCTTGCTGACACCTTCGGTGCTCCGAGCAGATAGAGTACCACACTGCAAACGTGTGGGTTAAGAGTGAAATCACTTTCAGGACTGCCTGCCTGAAAATGGAGTCTCCCCCACCAGACCTGGGCACCTTCTCGAGATGATGCTCATCTTAGCCACTCTGCTGAGGGAGTCAGACTATCGCTCATGTGATACCTGTGATATTGCTCCGAATGACGAACTACCATTCTGTTTGTCCTTTTATACTCCATAATCAGCATTTTCCCATCTTGTCTTTCTGTACCAGCCTTGTTCTGTCTTTTATGATTATTTCTGTTAGCTTGTCCACACCCTTCGTTACTTCTGTCACATCCTTATTTTATCATCACACTTGTTTAAACATTTGCTTACTATAACTCATATTTCTCATTTATGTTAACATACTTTTATTTTATTATTACATTTGTTCACTACAAGGGGCCACACAGAACTCACCCTTGAGCCTCACAGTTATAGCATTCATTAGGGAAGTAACAGGTTGTAATTCAGAATCAGAAACAATTCAGGTTACAGTTCTTCAGTCAGGACAGCCTTATCTCAGTTGTGTTTGACTCTCCCTGGCCCCTGTTCCCTCAGTCCTCTTGACTCCCTCGGCCCAGCTCTGCCCTGCTCAGGCAACTTAAAAACTCTTTAGCTCTGCCAAGAAGTGCCTAGAGTTACTTCACTCTGCCAGTAAGCCTCCGCCCAAAGGTGCTCAGTGCATTCTCTCTGTAGGTCTGTGAGCCTAGCCCCCCTAAGTGCCTAGAGGCACCTTACCCACCAGCAAACCCATGCTTAAAAGCACTTAGTTCTCTTGCTCCATGGGCTGGGAAGCCCACTGTGCTGTCATCTGCCAGTCTCCTAGTTCTGCTGCCTCTTCTGCCACTGTTTCTTTGCCACTGCTGCTGGCCATCTCTTGCCATCTCTAGTATGATAGCTCTCTGTTTCTTGGGTTTAGGAGGTTCCCAGCACAGGGACCCTGGATCAAAGGATTTGCTCTGCTCTTGTCTCTTCTTAGTGGTAGTCAGGTTCCCCTTCCTACTTCTAGGGTGACACATTTTAGGCTTAGTGGGATGGCAAAACTAGTCCTACTTGCTAGGGTTCCATGTCCCTTATGTTCATGGTCCCACCCGCAGAAGAGTACCACATACCTTATTTATATTATTAGTAAGCTATCCACAACACCTTATTCGCATAGTCTCACCCAGTCATTTGGTGGGAGTCTTCAGGGACTGGCTAGAAGGGCTATATTAAGTAATTCACTACTGGTTCTAGTCATAAATATCTTCTATAGTGACTGATACAGTGCCTTTTACAGAGTAAGCATTTAGGTAATGTTGTAGAATTGAATCAGTGACTGTTTTTTTTTTTTTTTTTTTAGTTTTCTTTTTTTCCCCTGAGGAAACTAAGGTGCAGTGGCAAGAAGTGATTCCCCTCACTGTTCTCTAACATACTCTTCCCACCAGTGCACCCAGGTGATTTAAAGGACCTCAGCCTCTGGATGCCTTGAAGACACAGAATATTCCACATAATGGATTTATAACTGATAATAAGAAATAAATTTTGTATAGTAATGACAATGAGCAAAACTGTAGAATTAAATAAAAAAACACCCAATAACATTAATTTGGGCTTTGGGTTAAATCATTGCAGTTTAAAAGTTTAACTATGTGAATTAAACACTTAATGAAAGCCAGCTCATCCTAAAAACTTTGAAATCCTGATTCTCTTTGGTCTTCTTAACAGATTTCTTCTTTGTTCTTCCAGAAACTTTGATTTTGAGGATATCTTTGTGAAGATTCCCCAAGCAATTGCTCAAGTGTCCAAGGAAGCTGGAGTTGAAAAATTGATTCATGTTTCTCATCTGAATGCTAATATTAAAAGCTCTTCTAGATATCTGAGAAATAAGGTTAGTAACATGTTAATGTGGGAAGTGATTCACAGAACTAGAGTTTCTTGGCCCCTTTGAGATGTGATATAAGTGTGAAGGGTTTTTCACTGACATATCTCCAGAATTCAAAGAGTTTTAAATTCTCCATATCTGGAACTAGAAGTGTACGTGTGCATGTTTTGACATTTTTGTTGAGTATTTTCTGTTTGCGGAGAACTAAAGGAGCTTCAAAGATAGGTAAACCATACTACTTTCCCTCAAATGCTTAAGTTTCTTGTGGGCATAACAGAATTACATAGTAAACATCATAAAAGGTAGAGTATTATTTCTACCAAAACATTCATACCTGTGGCACCTTACAAGATTAAAGAACCACATTCCTCTGTCCTTACATAGTCATGGTTTTATGCCACTCTTTTTTTTTTTTTAGGATTTGGGTGAAGATTTACAGAGTAAATTCACTTTTCATACAGCAGTTCACATATACTTTGTCTCATGTCATT
>NW_006921627.1:8982988-8997232 GCF_000298275.1 Orycteropus afer afer
TTATCTTCTGTGTCTGTGTTAATTGGTTTCCCTTTTCTTTGTTGAAGAGGGTTTGTGCAATCCTTCTGCCTAGTCCGCCATCTTGCCGGAACCCCAGGTTTTATGCCACTCTTAAAAAGATGATGTGAAGACTGAGGATGACAGGGATAAATATTAGCCAGGGAATGGCTACTCAGGTAGTGCTTTTATATTCCCAGCAACCCTGTAGTATTCCAGATCATACCTAGGGATTGACCATCTGTTTTGGAGTCAGGCTACAACCTGAAATGTCTTCATTATCAAGGACACAGAAGGGATTGCAGTGCCTGGGGCTGCCATTAGGAATTGGTTTCTGCCTTTAGGAACAAGTTTTGGGTCAGCCTGATAAGGACAACACAGTTCTTCAGCAATAGCTCTAATTTTTTTGACCTATTGCATTAATTTATTTGAATAGATTATTAGGTACTTGCTATGTGCCACATATTTTGCTGCGGGCCCGGGTGATAAGGTAGTGAATAAAGCAGATAGGATCCTAGCCTATATCAACTTTCTACTCCATTAAGGTAAAAAATTTCAGATTCACTGAGTGTTGCAAAGTAGTAAACTATGCCATAGGAGCATATAAGGGAAAAGGGAGGACCTGTCAGTAAGTATTGTTGGTATCAGCAAATTCGACACAGACTGCCTTAAACTAAGCCAAATGTATTGGTCCACATACCTGAAAAAAAATCCAGCAGTAGGGAACCTTAGGCACCATTTAGTGCCGGCATTCATCAGGGCCTCAGCTTCCTTTCTCTGTGAGTCTCCCAGTTACAGCCATCTCTTTTTGTAAGCTTTGTTTCTCATAGTCACAGAACTGACTTTCAGCACATCCACATTTTCATACTACGTTGTCAATAAAGCAGGAATGAGAGAGATGGAGTGTATGTACATGCCTGCGCCTCTTAGTACTCATAAACTTATCTGAATTTCATAAATGTTTGGAAGGGAGGAGGGGGTCAGCGATGAGAGAGGAAGAGTCAGAGGTATCCAGCCCTCTGGCCTAAGCCACTAGGTGAATGTAGTGCTATTCATAAGATGAGAAACACTTGAGAAGGAATGGGCTTTAGGGCAGTGGTTCTTAGCCTTCACTTTACATTAGATTCACTGAGGGAGTTTTTAAAAATACTTATGCCCAGTCTGCATCCTAGATCAATATAAACAGTCGATGGGGATGGATCTTGGGAATAGATTATTTTTTAACTCTCCTTAGGAAATTCCAACGTGCAGCAAAGGTTAACAAAAGGTATTTTACGGAGAATGGAAGATGGTGATCCACTTTTGGACTCGGGTTGCATTTCAGATGCATGCCAATGCAGTTGTGAATGGGATTTGTGCTTCTGTAGCTCAGGTCTGGGTTGAACATAAAAATTTGGCAATCATCAGCATTGGTAGAGGATAAAAAGGCCTAGTGAAAAAGTATAGATTGAAGAGTGGGCCTTGGACTGGACTCAGAGGAATACCAATGATTAGTGGTATTGTAGAGGAGGAGGCGTAGTGCCTAAGGCATTTGACGACAACCCAGAAGGCTGGCAGTTCAAACTCACCAGGCACTCCTCAGAAGGAAGATTGGGCAATCTACTTCCATAGGGATACCATCTCAGATACCCAAGGAGGGGTCACTGTGAGTTGGAAATGACTCGATGGCAGTGAGTATGTTTTTGGGTTTTGGAGAGGAGGAGGCATCTGTGAAAAACAAAACAAAAAGACTAAGAAGGTAGTGGGCATACATAGGGTAGGAAGGAAATCAGGTGAGTATGATGTTACAGGAGCCAAGGGAAGATAGCATGGAAAGAAAGAGTAGTTCCTCACAGTTAATGCTACTGAGAAGTGAAATAAGCTTAGAACTGTGAAGTTATCTTTGGTTCTATTAATGTGGAGGTCATCAGTGACCTTATTAAGAAGAGTTTCAGTGTAAGTGTGGGGCAGACTCCAGAGTACAGGTCAGTGAAGAGATAGGAGCTGAGGGTAGACAACATATTCAAGTAGTTTGACTGGCAAAAGGAAGAAGAGATAGAGTAAATAGCCAGAGGGAAATGTGGAGTTAGAAATTATTATTTTCTTTTAAGATAGAAGATCCTGACATTGTTTAATGGGATGAGAGGAGCTAATAAAGTGACATTGTTTAATGGGGTGGGAGGAGCTGATAAAGTGAAACTGAAGATAAAGGAGAGAGTAAATAGGGCAGGTTCTGAGAAAGTGAGAGGAGTGAGCTCCAGTGCTTGTCACTCCTCAGCTGTGATAAGAAAGGAGGAGAAAATGGTGGTACACACACCTAAATTTGTAGACTGGTGGTGGGCACTTGAGGTGGTTTCTCTCTGGTGGCTTATATTTTCTCTTTGAATTAGAAATTTAAGCCATTTACTGAAGGGAAGAGGAAAGAAAAGAAGGTCTGAAATTCAAAGAGAGTTAAAATGTTTGAAAGTGTCATGTTGTTGTTGTTGTTGTTATGTGCCGTCGAGTCGGCCCCGACTCATAGCGACCCCTCCTTGGGTTTCCGAGGCAGTATCACTACGGAAGTAGGATTGCCCAACCTTCCTTCCGAGGAGTGGCTTAGGAAAGAGTAAATTAATTAGAAGAAAACAGTATTTCTGGGAAATGTTGATGGTCCAGTTAAAATTGGTGCCATGAATTTGTAGTGATACCAATATATGATTTTCAGTATTTTCCTCCAGCTGCTGAAGGCAGTAGGAATGGATAGCTCAAAGAAGTTGGCTAGTGGGGTTCTTTCAGGATTGGGATTTTACCTGGTGGATGGAGTAAAGGAAAAATGGGCAAGGTGTTAATGTTGTTGTTAGTTGCCTTTGAGTCATGAGGACTCATGAGGACCTTATATAACAGAATGAAATGTTGCCTGGTCCTGCACCATTTTCCTATTTGTTGGTATGTTTCAGCACATTGTTGCGACTATTGTGTGAATCCATCTCCTTGAGAGTTCGTTATTTGTTGGCCTGCTACTTTTCCAAATATGGTGTCCTTTTCTAGCAATTGGTCTTCCTTGATGATGTGTCCAAAGGAAGCAAGTCTGAGTCTTCCTGTCCTCACTTTTAAGGAACATTCTGGTTGTATTTCTAAGACTGATTTATTTGTTCTTCTGGCAGGCCACCATATATTCAATATTCTTTTTCAACACCAGGGTTTGAATGCATCAATTCTTCTCTCTCCCTTTTTTCATGCATATGAGACAGTTGAAAAGACCATGTCTAGTGGAGTTCTTCCAGGATTGGGATTTTGCCTGTGGGTAAAGTAAAAGACAAAGAGGGAAAGGTAGTGTACAATATTGGAGAGAGTGATTGAAAAGATCAGCGGTGGAATCTAATCTAGAATACAGAAGGTTGATAAAGGGAGAAAGCAGAGTTGGTGGACTAGAGTTCTGACAAAGTTGAGGAACAGATATTTAAGGAACAGATGAACAAAGGACAAGCAAGCAAGCTGGAAACATAGGAGACATGAGGGTAGGATGTTTTCATTTAGTGTTTCAGAGGAAGGGCATTTTCAGGGGTTGATGTGATCCATGGTGTGACTGCGTGTAGAGTGGGAGAAATAGAATGGAGAGGAGGTCATTGGAGTTGATGAACTGAGAGGTTCACAGTTACTAGATCATCACAAGCAGGGATGTTGCAGTGTTGAGATTAGGTATGCCAGCGATCTACCAGTGATCACCTCTGGATATATATAGTGCTGCCAGTTCCATTATTAACCCACTGCCACCTCCCTCTCCTTTCTTTGGCAGGCTGCTAGCCTGTTGACACCAACTAGAGAATCTATGATTCGAAAGAAAAATGAAAGCTGAAAATTTCTGCTTTGATTTTTTTTCTCCTCCTTTAGCATAGCTTCCTTAGAATAAAAATGTGTAGAAACCCAAGAAGAGCTATAAAGTGCAGGGCATCTTTGTGAGTTTTAAAAAATTCTGTGTAAGTTTTATAAATAACATGATTACCTTAATCTGGCAAATAGTATGATGTTTAAAATACAAATACAAATAGTGTCCTGGTAGAGGAAATAATGGGAGCTTTGTTCACAAATCTCAAAACTTGGAATAGTGTTTCTGGTTGTTTGTTTAGGCTGTAGGAGAAAAAGAAGTGAGAGATGCGTTTCCAGAAGCCACTATCATAAAACCATCAGACATCTTTGGAAGAGAAGATAGATTCCTCAACTATTTCGCAAGTATGTGTTCCTTAATAGTAGAAGAGAGAGACAGCAGTTAACCAAATTGAAGTTAAGTACAAGCCAACGATGTTTTCTGACATAAGGGACTTAAGGTTATATTGGCATAGTCAACATGATCCTTCTTATGAAAAAACAACTTTAGTTAATAGAAAGAGAATAGATTTTGGAGTCGGAGACCTAAGTTTAATCTTGGTGCGAGGTGAACCAGCTGTGTGACTTTGACAAGTCTCTTGAGTGGCACATTCCTCATCTGTTAAAATGGAGATAATAATGCCTATTTCAAGCCTCACCACCTACCCATTGCCATTGAATTGATTCCAACTCCTATAGGGTTCATCTATAGCGACCCCTCCTTGGGTTTCTGAGGCAGTATCATTACGGAAGTAGATTGCCCCATCTTCCTTCTGAGGAGTGGCTGGTGGATTTGAACCTCCAGACTTCTGCCCATATACTTTCCAAAATTTATGATTTCTAGAAATCTTTATGGAAGCAGGCTGCTTCATCTTTCCTGTGAAGTGGCTAGTGGTTTTGCACTGCTGACCTTTTGATTAGCAACAGAATGCTTTAACCACTGCACCACCAGAACACCTTGCCGACTTCAACAGTGATGTGTTAATTAAATGAAACAACCTTTATTATAGCACCTGGCACATAGTAAGTACTTAAGTGTTGGCTTCATTTATAATCTTGTGGAGCCCCTCTGTCTTAATTAATTTCTCACTTTTATTCTGACTGCAGCATCACTTAGGTGTGGATTTTGAAGGTTAGACAAAGAGATAACATCTCATTTTGTCAGACACATTTTATAGGTCTTCTTGATTAGTAACAATTTCTATGGAAAGGGCTTAGAGATTAATACATAGTGAGTTGGCTAGGTATGCACAGTTAATGCACTTGGTTACTAACTGAAAGGTTGGAGATTCAAGTCTACCTAGATGTGCCTCAGAAGAAGGGATTAGTGATCTACCTCCAAAAAATCAGATACTTAAAACTCTATGGAGATAGTTCTGTGCTGACTCTCAAGGAGTCACAATGAGTTGGAGTCAACTTGATAGCAACTGGTAACCTAGAGGGAGCTCTGATAGTGCAGTGGTTAAGGCATTTGGCTGCTAACCAAAAGGTCCCTATGAATTGAAGCTGATTAGATAGCACCTGGGAGCTCTGATGGCATAGTACCTAAGGCATTTGACTGCTAACCAGAAGGCTGACAGTTCAAACCCACCAGCCACTCCTCAGAAGGAAGATTGGTCAATCTACTTGTGTGGAGATACCACCTTGGAAACCCAAGGAGGGATCGCTATAAGTCGAATTGACTCAATGACAGTGATTTTTTTTTTTTTTGGTTTAGATAGCACCTGGTAGCACAGTGCCTAAGACAACTGACTGCTATCCAGAAGGTTGGTGGTTCAAACCCACAAGCCACTCTGCAGAAGAGAGACTGGGCAATCTACTTCTGTAAAGATTTACTACCTCTGAAACCCAATGGGGGTTACTGTGAGTCAGAATGGACTCAACGGCAGTGGGTTTGGTTTTTCGTTTATATAGCACCTAACAGATATATGTTGGCACCAAAAATGAGTGTTCTCAACTAATTGATGAAATTTCAGAGCTGAGGCAATGATCTCCCCATAGCTTTTGTGACAGGAGAAGGAAGAAAGGGGAATGCATTTTTCAAGTCTATGATGACAACCCAGCTTTACTTCTCAATTTATTCATTTATGTACTGGGAGATATAATTTTAATCTTCCTCCTGAGAAGTGCTGTGAAGGATAGTGAGTTATTTTATTGGAAGCATCCTGTTTCTCCTCAGTAGCTGTATGTATTGCTTGGGGGAGTTTTCAGTGTATGTCCTCTGCCCATGTTTCCTTTGAGAGATAAGGTTTTTCTTCCTGATATATTTAGGGTCTTTATATAGTAAGGCATATCTTTGCCATATTTGTTGCAAATGTTTTTTTACTTACTTCCTATACATTTAAATTTTAATTTTTTTTTCTCATCTTTTTTTCCCTTACTACTTGTGTCTTTTCACATTCTGCATTAAATTCTACTTTTAAATGCTTCTTTAAAAAATTTTTTAACCTTTAAATGTAATCCCAAATGGATTACATTTTTAGTGTGTATGAGAAGTAAAGTGTTATTTTTTTTGTTCACAAGTTATAGAACAATTGTTCCAATACCGTATATTAAATAATATTTCCATTTTCCACAGGTTTACGATTCTATTTTTATCATAAACTAAATTCTCATATTTACCAGGGCCTTTTTCTGGGTTACCTGTGCTGAATCACTGATCTGGGACTCACTGGATGGCATAAACAATTAAGTGCTTGGCTGCTAACCAAGAGGTTGGTGGTTCAAGTCCACCTAGAGGAGCATTGGAAGAATGACCTGGCAATCTGCTTCTGAAAAATTAGCTGTTGTGAACCCTATGGATTACAGTTCTCTTCTGACACATATGAGGTTGCTTTGAGTTGGAATTGACTCAATGGCAACAGTTTGTTATGTTTTTCAATCCCTGATCTATTGATTCCTATGCTCCTCCTTAGAAGGGAGTGCAGTTAGAGTTCGGTACTGGGAGTGGCCATGTATTTAGCCTTATAGAGTAGAAGAAGCCAAACCATTTGACCTCTTTTCCTTTTTCTCTTTCTTCTTAAATATTTGGTCTTTTTATTTTTCATGTTTATTGTCTGAAAAGCAAATGGCTGCTTCTTATAAGAAATTTACTTTCCTTAGAATCAGCTGCTATTTATTTCATTATTTTTATTATGTAGTATTATTATACTAAGCTGATGATTGGTAGGCCAGCATAGGCCTTCTAAGAACAGTTCTCATTCTTTCTTCTGCCAGACATTCGCTGGTTTGGTGGTGTGCCTATTATTTCCTTGGGCCTAAAGACAGAGAAGCAACCAGTATATGTAAGTACCCTTGGTGAAGGGGCTTGGAGAGGGGCTGCAGCTGCATTCATATTCAGGTGATCACCTTTCTGGTTTCATCCCAATCCAGTAACTCCATCATTTTTTTCTTTGCCAATTTGCTTTAACTTGGTGCCTCTCAGTTTAACTTAAGAGATACATATATATCTTCTCTGTGTCTTCATTTGATTATTTAAGAGAAAATTGAACCATTAATGTGCCAGCCACTGTAGATGTCATTTGGGATATAGATATTAACTAGACAGATACATGATGATATCCCCAAGTTGATCTCAGTCAGAGGCAGGAAAGTAAAGCAATTATCAGACAGTAGGATGAGTGTTAAGATAGTGAATTTTATGTAATCACATCAGAGGGACACCTAATCCAGACTTAGGGATGAGGAAGGCCTCCTAGAATATGTTACAGCTAAATGAGACTTGAAAGATGACTAACAGTCAGACGAAGGGAGTTGGGGAAGAATAGGCCATGCATTGGGAATAGGATGTCCAGGGGCTCAACGGTGCCAGACAAGATTGAGTTGTGTATTAGGTTGACCAGAGTTTCTCAGCAGTGGCACTACTGAAAATTTGGGCCAGGAAATTTGTTGTGGAGTATTAGCAATTCCATGTGGTTCCACCTAATAATTTTAGTAACAATATTGGGAGGAGTGGTAAGAGATTGTAGAGTTGGTGGGCAGGGATGAATCAGAAAGGCCTTGGCAAAACTGGAGATCCTGGGTAGAATGGGAGGAAAAATGTAGAACAAAATTCAGAAACACAGTAATGACCAGAATTACTGGTCAAATGGAGTCTGGTGGGACCCCCAAGACTATGGCCCTAGGATGATACTCTTTGGGCCTGGGATAGGATTGGCTCTCAGCCCTGTTAGCAGTAAAAAGACTTACATGCAGAACATCCAACCCAGGGGGATACACCCACCTACTCTACAGATCCACCCCTTGGAGCAGTCATCCATGGGGCACCAGAGGGGCAGCATTCACATGGAGGGAAAGCTGGACAGACAGGAATGCATAGTTAAGAAGGATACAGAGAGAGGAGGGGGGTCACAGGAAAGAGGGGAGGAGAGTGGGTTAGGGTTGGGGGTGGAAATCGGGGTGTGAGATCAAATGTATACGAACTATTGAATGTAAAACAAATTCTGCTCTGTAATTTGTACCCAAAGCACAATTAAAAAAAAAAAAAAAAAAAAAAGGCCTTGGCAGCTATCTGAAGATAAATACTTTCTGACTAGACGAAATATTTAAGGCCTTCAAATGTGGAGGTTATTTGAGCTCTTGAGATGACAGGTTCTTTAAGAAGCTTTCTTAAAATAGTAAATGCCATTATTTGAATTTACCTTTTTCTTTTTTGTGGTCAATGTGTCTTGCTTCCCTCCCTCTTACTATCCATCCCTCCCCCAGCCCCTTGTTCTTTTCCTTTCTTCATTTCTTTCTTTCACCAATGACTTAAACGTGTTATACTTTCTTATAGGTTGTAGATGTATCCAAAGGAATTGTTAATGCAGTTAAGGATCCAGATGCCAGTGGGAAAACCTTTGCCTTCACCGGGTAGGTGCCTACAGTTTGACTTTAAAATTGTACTACCTATTACAGTGAAAGAATCCTAATGGTTGATAATAACAATAATTTCTAAACAAGTTACTGACAGATTTATTTGTTAGATTTTGCAATGTCTTTCTTCTACTGTGTTTATTCCAGAAACCTTTCTCCCCTAGATCTGAGGCCAGTGTGTCTTGAAGAGCTATTCCGAGGCCACCAGGATCAGAATCCTCTGAATGCTTATGTTAAAATTGAGAGAAAGTTTGAGAGTCCGCTTTAACAAATGATTGTTTTAGTCACCAAAGTCTAAGAACCACTGGGCTAGACTGTTACATGTACTTAGTCCAGTGATTTTCCAAGGGTGATTTTATCCTACTCTAATTATGTTTTTTATTACATCTGAGGGTATTGCTATAATTTCTAAAATCCGAAACAATACATTTTTAGGAGTGAGATTGGTTGCAAAATTAAATTAATTCAGATAAGGTATTGCAGTACACCAAAAGGTTGGAAATGACTGGTTTAGTGTATAGTATACCTGCAGTGTAGTAAATTACTTTGTGTGGCTTTTCTACCCATAAGTCTTTGTAAACTCCAAGGTGAGATTTTCTATGAGCAAGTGCAGAGCTCCTGATTGCTGAAGGTGTCCACCTGGAATATTTCTGTTGGGAGAGGCACAAAACAATGTTCTGGGAGGTGCCCACTCTCTCTCAGGTGCTTAGAGTTCTGATGCTATAATTGGCTAGTTTGACCACCCTGTGGGCTCTAAAGGAGACCTCCTGGAGGCAGAACTCTCTCTGACTGCTGGTTGAAGAAGATGTGCTGCTGAAAGAGACACAGGCTCCTGAGACACGCATTGCTGGCAAAGAGACGCAAGAGACAAGCATTGCTGAGTGAGACACCGAGGGACCAGCACTGCTGGGAAAGAGACTGTGAGAGACTCTTGGCTGAGGGACGGTGGGCTGGGAGAGAGACTGAGCATTCTTCCTGAACTTGAGTTGTAGCCTGGTGCTTTCCTAATAAACCCTGTAATCTGTGAGCTGTGTGGCCACTGCAGCAAATTATTGAACCCAGGAGAGAGGTGGTGGTGCTTTGGGAAGAACGGTTGGTGAAAGGGCTGGAGGGAGGCAGCATGTCTGGCCTTGCAGTAATAGGCCTTGGGTTACTGCTGGTAATCCTGTCTTCCTCTCGTGGGATTAGAGGAGGTCAGAACATGTGGCCTCCTTGCCGTTTTTGCAATACCAGTGCTGCAAAGATGTCACTTTGAAGTAATGATGTCATTTTGAAGTCTAAGGTGCACCTAACCCAAGCCATGGTGTTTTCAGTCGCCTCATGTGTGTGTGAAAGCTGGACGATGAATAAGGAAGACTGAAGAAGAGTTGATGCCTCTGAATTGCGGTGTTGGTGAAGAATACTGAAAGTACCATGGACTGCCAGAACAAACAAATCTGTCCTGGAAGAAGAACAGCTGGAATGCTCCTTAGAAGTGAAAATGGCCAGAAAGTGGTCTCACCTCCTTTGGTCATGTAGTCAGAAAGGATCAGTTCCTGGAGAAGGATATCATGCTTAATAAAGTAGAAGGTCAGCAAAAAAGGAAAAGACCCTGAAGGAGATGAATTGACACAGTAACTACAATGATGGGCTCAGGCACAGCAAGGATTGTGAGGATGGCACAGGACCGGGCAGTGGTTACTTTTGTCGTGCATAGGATCACTGTGAGTTGGAGCTGACTGGACAGCACCTAACAACAACATACTAGTGCTATAGAGGACTGATCATTTGTTATATACTGTCTTTGTTGAAATTTGCTCACAGAGAATCTAGGGCACAGTTAAGTTTTGTGACAAATCTGAAATTGGTAAATCATGTCACAACTATGTATAGAACCTTTTTTGTTGAATAACTGAAAGTCAAAAACTATAACACAGTCTGCCAAATTGAGAGGCAGCAAATTCACCTAGTAATTGATCTAGAAGCTTGTTACTCTTTGAAACAAACTAATGATACCTGATGTCCTATGAATGGTGAGGATCTGATTCAAAAATTAAGTGGTAGCCTAATTCCTAAAAAAATTTGCTTCCAGAGAAAATGACACTTTTCTCTGTAAGCCAGGAGGCAGTATATAAGTATACCAGTATACATATACGTGTAATACGTATTCAGGTAGTATATAGTAATATTCTCTGGAAGCAAATATTTTTAGGAAGTAGAAGGTTGGGCAATCCTACTTCCGTAGTGATAACTGCCTAGGAAACCCAAGGAGGGGTAGCTATGAGTCGGGGCCGACTCGACGGCACATAACAACAGCAACAACAACAATAGTCACAGAATTAAGAATCATTGAATTATATTACACTGTTATTTAGTAAATTTTTTTTCAGTGCAAAAAACTACTGTTTTTCCAGTCAACTAGCTGATGGACAATGTATGTCTCTCTTTGAGTTCCCATTTCAGTATATTAGCTTGCCGTCAATTATATATTCTGGGAAAACTAGTCATAAATATGTTCATTACAATGATCTATAAAACACTGGATTCAAAAAATATCGGGCTCTAGTTAAAGAGTTAGATCAAGATTCCAAGGAATAGATGAGTCAAAATGGCCTTTTGAACTTGACTTACTTACTACTCAGTGGAAATGACTTTAGGGTAAGTTGGCCATTTTCTTCTTTATCTTTACCTAGCCACTCTGGTCTCTGCCAGGCTCCAGGATGTCTTGGTTGTTTGGCACAGTGATGGGAGAAGTGGGACTGGAGATGGTGGTATAGGCATTTTTCCTTGTGGAATTTTAAATATGCCTGTTCTTCCCTTTTTTTGTCTCTTTAGCTTAGGGAAAAGCTTTTCATATTTCTCTGATACTTTGAGGCTACAGCAGAGACAGAAGATCTTAATTTTGCTCCTAGGTTTTTTGTAGTTATTAGTTATATCATGTTGGTTCCTTCTGTCTGTCATTCATTCATTAAATATTTGTTGACATACAAAATGCTATTAGAACAAATAAATAAGTTCAGTAAGGTCACAGGATACAAGATCAATATATAAAAATCAATTTCTATATGCTAGCAAAGAACAATGTGAAAAGGAAATTAAGAAAGAAATGTTATTCATGTTAGTTCTCAAAAAAGAATAAAATACTTAGGAATAAATTTAACTAAAGTAGTACAAAGCTTATACACTGAAAATTACATGGTATTGCTGAGGGAAATTAAAGAAGACCTAAGTACATGTTCATGTATTGGAAGAGTCCATACTGTTAAAGAGATCAGTTCTCCCCAAATTGATCTATAGGTTCAATACAATTTTATTTTATTTCCAGTAGCCTTTTTTGTATAAATTGACAAATTAATTATATATTCATATGGCACTGCTTTGCAGACAGACTAGCCAACATTATTTTGAAAAAGAATAAGGAAGTTGGAGAACTTAAGTTTCCTGGTTTCAAAACTTATTCTAAAGTACATTTATTAAGCAAGTGTGGTACTGGCATCAGAGACATATAGATCAGTTAAACAAAATTTAGAGTCCAGGCATAAATCCTTATCTTTATGGTCAGTTGACTTTGGACAGTTCAGTAGGGAAAGAATAGTCTTTTCAACAAATGGTGCTCAGATATCTACTTGCAAAAAGATGAACTTAGATACCACACAACATATATAAAAATTAACTCAAAATATAGCAGAGGTCTTAATGTAAAACCTAAAATTATAAAACTTTTAGAAGGAAGCTATGAGAAAATCTAGACCTTGGGTTCTAATCAAATAAAACCAAACTCACTGCCGTCGAGTCAGATCTGACTCATAGCGACCCCTCCTTAGGTTTCTGAGGCAGTATCACTACAGAAGTAGATTGCCCCATCTTCCTTCCGAGGAATGGCTGGTGGGCTTGAACCACCAGCCTTCTGGTTAGCAGTCAAATGCCTTAGGCACTACACTACCAGAGCTCTTAGACCTTGGGTTAGGAAAAAAAAAAATTCAGCTACAACATCAAAAGTACAATCCATAAAAGAAAAATTGTTTAAAATTTTGACTTATTTAAAATTTAAAAAGTTTGTGATTAAAAACACACTATCAAGAAAGTAAAAAGGTGACCCAGAGAATGGGAGAGAATATGTGCACATATCTGATAGAGGCTTGTATCCAGAATATATAAAAAAATTCTTAAAACTCAATAATAAGAAAACAAAACAACCCAGTTAAAAAAGGGGCAAAAGATTTGAATAGACATTTTACCAGAAACAATATAGTAGTGGCCAGAAAGCACATGGAGCCCTTGGTAGGTGGGAACTACTGATGTGCTCAGCTGTTAACTGAGAAGAAAGGCCTGGCAGTGTACTTAGGAAAAGTCTGTCTTGATCTCTGTGGTACTGGTGAGTAGGAGGTGACTCCAGGGCAGCTGGGAGAAAACACAAAAATGCTCAGCACCCTTTGTTATTAGGGAAATGCAAATCAAAATCACAGTGAGATGCCTCTTCCCAGGTAGACAGTAATAAGTTGGGAAGAATGTGGAGATACAGCAAGCTCCTACATTGCTGTTGGGAATGTAAAGTGGTTGTAAACAAATAGTTTTGCATTTTCTTAAAATGTTAAATAAATTTACCACAAAACCAAAAAGCAAACCCCTTGCTGTCAAGTCGATTCCAACTTACAGCTACCCTGTAGGATAGATTAGAACTGCCCCATAAGGTTTCCAAGACTGTAACCTTTATGGAAATACATTGGTACATCTTTCTTCCACAGAGTGGCTGGTGGGTTTATACTGTGCTGACCTTTTGGTTAGCAGCCAAGTGCTTAACCACTGCACCACCAGGCCTCCTACATTTATTGTACAGCTCAGCAATACCACTCCTAGGGTTTTACCCAAGAAGGTGTTTGTCTTCACAAAGGCTTACACATAACTGTTCATAGCATCATTATCATAATAGCTTCAAATTGGAAACTATCCTAATGCCCGTTACTGATGAATGAATAAATAAATTGTGTTGTACCCACACAGTGGAATATTGTTCAGCAATAAAAGAAATGTAATACTGACACATGTAACAACATGGATGAACCTTAGAAACATGGTAAGTGAAAGAACTCGAACACAAAAGACCACATATTGTATGACTGCATTTATATGAGAATCTATAAAAGGTAAATCTATGGAGACAGAAAATAGATTTGTGGTTGCCTAAGACTGAGGCTAGGAACAAGGATTAATTGTAAATGGGCATGAGGGATCTTATTGGGGTGGTGAAAAATATTCTCAAGCTGGATTATGGTGATGATTTTACAACTCAGTAAGTTAACTAAACATCATTGAATTGTATGCTTAAAATAAATGAATTTCATAGTGTGTATATTATACCACAAGAGTGAAAAGGATGGACAAGGTTTCTGCCTTTATGGGGCTTATAGAGTAGTGGTAAAACTCACAAGTAACAATCAAGCAAAATACTATAAAATAAATTAAGAAAAGGGTATATACCCTAGAGAAATGAGAGCCCTGACAAGAACAGATATATGCACGCCGATGTTCATCGCAGCACTATTTACAATAGCCAAAACATGGAAACAACCTAGATGTCCATCAACTGAGGAA